>NC_027749.1:52405358-52407181 GCF_000695525.1 Brassica oleracea var. oleracea
CTTAATCCCTACGAAAACATTGAGTTTTTGGTAAATGCTTTATATACCGAAGCCTATAATCTTTAGTGTTGTTTTAAAATTTAAAATCACATTCTACATTTGTATTAATGTATGCTAAACTCTCTTTCATGGTACATGAGCATCGTTCAAATTTTTTAATCAATTAATTTAGTAAAACTTGATATACCCCCTAAATTAGTGGACTAACCACTATAAAATTGCTATTCTCTAGAGAAATGGAGACAAAAAAGGTTCCAAAATCATTGTATATTAGTGCAGTAGGTAACTATGCATTAAAACAATATTATTATATTTTCTGAATTTTTCTCAAACCCTATGTGTTTACCGCTACGAAAATATTGAGTTTTACGTTAAACGCTCTATAAACTGAAGCTTATACTTTTTATTCTTGTATTAAATTTTCTAAGGACATTTTAAATTTGTATCAATGTATGTTAAACTCTCATTCATGACATATGGGATCATTCTAATTTTTTATTAATTAATTTAGTAAAACTTAATAATACTTCCTAAATCAGTAAAATAACCATTATAAAATCGTTATTATCTTGGGAAACAGAGACAAAAGAGGTTCCAAACCTTTTTGAACATCATCATATCTTAGTGTACGATGAACTATCCTTAAAAGAAATATTGTCATAATTTTTTAATTTTCATCCAAATCTATGTATCGCTATGAATATATTGAATTTTACGTTAAACGCTCTATATAATGAAGCTTATAATTTTTAGTGTTGTTTTAAAATTTCTGACCACATTCTACATTTGTATTAATGTATTTTAAATTCTCTTTCATGGTACGTGGACATCTTTCTAATTTTTTAATCAATTAATCTAGTAAAACTTCATATAATCCCTAAACTAGTTGACTAACCATTATAAAATCGCTATTTTCTAAAAAAACATAGACCACAAAGATTTCAAGCCTCTTTGACCATCATAATATGTTAGTTTAGAATGCAACGATGCATTAAAATGATATTGTTATATTTTTGATTCTTTCAAAATCTACGTATAAACCCATATGAAATATTTAGTTTTACGTTAAACGCGCTATATACTGAAATCTAAACTTTTTAATGTTCTTACTACATTATACATTTGTATTAATATATGTTTAGCTCTCTTTCATGGTATATTGGAATCGTTATAATTTTTTAATCAATTAATTTAGTAAAACTTCGAAATACTCACTAAATTGGTGGAATAACCACTATAAAGTCACTATTTTCTTCAAAAACAGAAACAACAAAGGCTCCAAACCTCTTTGAACATCATCATATGTTAGTGCAGAATGCAACTATGCTTTAAAACAATATTGTCATATTTTTTTGAAATTTTCTCAAAATCTATGTGTAAACCCCTAAGAAAATATTGAGTTTTTGCTAAATGCTTTATATACTGAAGCATATAATCTTTACTGTTGTTTTAAAATTTATAACCACATTCTACATTTGTATTAATGTATGCTAAACTCTCTTTCATGGTACATGAGCATCGTTCAAATTTTTAAATCAATTAATTTAGTAAAACTTGATATACTCCCTAAATCAGTGGACTAACCACTATAAAATCGTTATTCTCTAGAGAAACGGAGACGACAAAGGTTCCAAATCTCTTTGACCGTCATCATATATTAGTGCAGGAGGCAACTATGCATTAAAACAATATTGTTATATTTTTTGAATTTTTCTCAAAATCTTTGTGTTAACCCCTACGAAAACATTGAGTTTTTGGTAAATGCTTTATATACCGAAGCCTATAATCTTTAGTGTTGTTTTAAAATTTCTAACCACATTCTA
>NC_027749.1:52407214-52408624 GCF_000695525.1 Brassica oleracea var. oleracea
GACCTATCATTCAAAATTTTAATGAATTAATTTAGTACAACTTCATATACTCCCTAAATCAGTGGACTAACCACTACAAAATCATTATTCTCTAGAGAAACGGAGACAACAAAGATTTCAAACCTCTTTGGCCATCATCGTATATTAGTGCAGTAGGTAACTATGCATTAAAACAATATTGTTATATTTTTTGAATTTTTCTCAAAATCTATGTCTTAATCCCTACGAAAACATTGAGTTTTTGGTAAATGCTTTATATACCGAATTTTTATTGCTGTATTAAATTTTCTAAGGACATTTTAAATTTTTATTAATGTATGTTAAACTCTCATTCATGACATATGGGATCATTCTAATTTTTTATTAATTAATTTAGTAAAACTTCATAATACTTCCTAAATCAGTAAAATAACCATTATAAAATCGTTATTATCTTGGGAAACAGAGACAAAAGAGGTTCCAAACCTTTTTGAACATCATCATATCTTAGTGTACGAAGAACTATCCTTAAAAAAATTATTGTCATAATTTTTTAATTTTCATCCAAGTCTATGTATCGCAATGAATATATTGAATTTTACGTTAAACGCTCTATATAATGAAGCTTGTAATTTTTAGTGTTGTTTTAAAATTTCTAACCACATTCTACATTTGTATTAATGTATTTTAAACTCTCTTTCATGGTACGTGGACATCTTTCTAATTTTATTATCAATTAATCTAGTAAAACTTCATATAATCCCTAAACTAGTGGACTAACCATTATAAAATCGCGATTTTCTAAAAAAACATAGACAACAAAGATTTCAAACCTCTTTGACCATCATAAAATGTTAGTTTAGGATGCAACGATGCATTAAAACGATATTGTTATATTTTTGATTTTTTCAAAATCTATGTATAAACCCATACAAAATATTTAGTTTTAGGTTAAACGCTCTATATACTGAAATCTAAACTTTTTAGTGTTGTTTTAAAATTTCTTACTACATTCTACATTTGTATTAATGTATGTTTAGCTCTCTTCCATGGTATATTGGAATCGTTATAATTTTTTAATCAATTAATTTAGTAAAACTTCTAAATACTCACTAAATTGGTGGAATAACCACTATAAAGTCACTATTTTCTTCAAAAACGGAGACAACAAAGGCTCCAAACCTCTTTGAACATCATCATATGTTAGTGGAAAATGCAACTATGCTTTAAAACAATATCGTCATATTTTTTTGAAATTTTCTCAAAATCTATGTGTTAACCCCCTACGAAAATATTGAGTTTTTGCTAAATGCTTTATATACTAAAGCATATAATCTTTAGTGTTGTTTTAAAATTTATAACCACATTCTACATTTGTATTAATGTATGTTAAACTCTCTTTTATGGTACATGAGCATCGTTCAAATTTTT
>NC_027749.1:52408714-52409602 GCF_000695525.1 Brassica oleracea var. oleracea
CCCAAATCTCTTTGACCATCATCATATATTAGTGCTGGAGGCAACTATGCATTAAAAAAATATTGTTATATTTTTTGAATTTTTCTCAAAATCTATGTATTAATAACCCCTACGAAAACATTGAGTTTTTGGTAAATGCTTTATATACCGAAGCCTATAATCTTTAGTGTTGTTTTAAAATTTCTAACCACATTCTAAATTTGTATTAATTTATGCTAAATTCTCCTTCATGGTAAATGAGCATCGTTCAAAATTTTAATCAATTAATTTAGTACAACTTCATATCCTCCCTAAATCAGTGGACTAACCACTACAAAATCGTTATTCTCTAGAGAAACGGAGACAACAAATGTTCCAAACCTCTTTGGCCATCATCATATATTAGTGCGGTAGGTAACTATGCATTAAAACAATATTGTTATATTTTTTGAATTTTTCTCAAACTCTATGTGTTTACCCTACGAAAATATTGAGTTTTACGTTAAACGCTCTATAAGCTGAAGCTTATACTTTTTATTGTTGTATTAAATTTTCTAAGGACATTTTAAATTTGTATTAATGTATGTTAAATTCTCTTTCATGATATATGAGATCATTATAATTTTTTATCAATTAATTTATTAAAACTTCATAATACTCCCTAAATCAGTAAAATAACCATTATAAAATCGCTATTACCTTGGGAAACAGAGACAAAAAGGTTTCAAACCTTTTTGAACATCATCATATGTTAGTGTAGGATGAACTATCCTTAAAAAAATATTGTCATATCTTTTGAATTTTTATTCAAATCTATGTATCTCTATGAATATATTGAGTTTTATGTTAAACGGTCTATATAATGAAGCTTATAATTTCTAGTGTTGTTTTAAAATTTCTAACCACATT
>NC_027749.1:52409640-52428118 GCF_000695525.1 Brassica oleracea var. oleracea
TAATTTTTTATCAATTAATCTAGTAAAACTTCATATAATCCCTAAATTGGTGGACTAACCATTATAAAATAGCTATTTTCTAAAGAAACATAGATAACAAAGATTTCAAGCCTTTTTGACCATCATAATTTGTTAGTTTAGGATGAAACTATGTATTAAAATGATATTTTTATATTCTTTATTTTTTTCAAAATCTATGTATAAACCAATACGAAATATTTAGTTTTACGTTAAACGTTCTATATACTGAAATCTAAACTTTTTAGTGTTGTTTTAAAATTTCTAACTACATTCTACAATTGTATTAATGTATTTTTAGCTCTCTTTCATGGTATATGGGAATCGTTATAATTTTTTAATCAATTAATTTAGTAAAACTTCATAATACTCCATAAATTGATGGAATAACAACTATAATGTCACTATTTTCTTCAAAAACGGAGACAACAAAGGCTCCAAACCTATTTGAATATCATCATATGTTAGTGCAGAATGCAACTATTTATTAAAACAATACTGTCATATTTTTTGAAATTTTTTCAAAATCTATGTGTTAACCCCTACGAAAATATTGTATTTTTGGTAAATGCTTTATATACTGAAGCATATAATCTTTATTGTTGTTTTAAAATTTATAACCACATTCTACATTTGTATTAATATATGCTAAACTTTCTTTCAGGGTACATAAGCCTCGTTCAATTTTTTTTATAAATTAATTTAGTAAAACTTCATATACTTCTAAATTAGTGGACTAACCATTACAGAATCGCTATTTTCTAGAGAAATGGGGATAACAAAGGTTCCAAACGTCTTTGATCATCATCATATGTTAGTACATGAGGCAACTATGTATTAAAGCAATATTTTTTTTTTTTTTTTAATTTTTCTTAAAATCTATGTGTTAACCCCTACTAAAACATTGAGTTTTTGGTAAATTATTTATATATAGATTTGTATTAATGTATTTTTAACTTTCTTTCATGGTACATGGACATCTTTTTAATTTTTTATCAATTAATCTAGTAAAACTTCATATAATCCCTAAATTGGTGGACTAACAATTATAAAATCGCTATTTTCTAAAGAAACATAGACAACAAAGATTTCAAGCCTCTTTGACCATCATAATATGTTATTTTAGGATGCAACTATGCATTAAAAATATTGTTATATTTTTGATTTTTTTTCAAAATCTATGTATAAACCCATACGAAATATTTAGTTTTACGTTAAACGCTCTATATACTGAAATCTAAACTTTCTAGTGTTGTTTTTAAATTTTTAACTACATTCTACATTTGTATTAATGTATGTTTCGCTCTCTTTCATGATATATGGAAATCGTTATAATTTTTAATCAATTAATTTAGTAAAACTTCATAATACTCCCTAAATTGGTCGAATAACCACTATAAAGTCACTATTTTCTTCCAAACGAAGACAACAAAGGTTCCAAACCTCTTTGAACATCATCATATGTTAGTGCAAAATGCAACTATGCATTAAAACAATATTGTCATATTTGTTTGAAATTTTCTCAAAATCTATGTGTTAACCCCTACGAAAATATTGAGTTTTTGGTAAATGCTTCATATACGAAAATATTGAGTTATAACCACATTCTACATTTTTATTAATGTATGTTAAACTTTCTTTCAGGGTACATGAGCATCGTTCAATTTTTTTTTATAAATTAATTTAGTAAAACTTCATATACTCCCTAAATTAGTGGACTAACCATTACAAAATCGCTATTCTCTAGAGAAATGGAGATAACAAAGGTTCCAAACCTCTTTGATCATCATCATATATTAGTACATGGGGAAACTATGCATTAAAGCAATATTGTTATATTGAGTTTTTGGTAAATGCTTTATATACTGAAGCCTATAATCTTTAGTGTTGTTTTAAAATTTCTAACCACATTCTAATTTTTTTTTTAATTTATGCTAAACTCTTTTTCATGGTACATGAGCATCGTATAAATTTTTTAATCAATTAATTTAGTAAAATTTCATATACTCCCTAAATCAATAGACTAACCACTATAAAATTTCATATACTCTCTAAATCAATGGACTAACCACTATAAAATTGCTATTATCTAGAGAGACGGAGACAACAAAGGTCCCAAACCTCTTTGACCATCATCATATATTAGTGCAGGAGGCAGCTATGCATTAAAACAATATTGTTATGTTTTAGATTTTTTTTCAAAATCTATGTGTGTCCCTACGAAAATATTGAGTTTTACGTTGAACGCTTTATATACTGAAGCTTATACTTTTTATTGTTGTGTTAAATTTTCTAATTACATTTTAAATTTGTATTAATGTATTTTAAACTCTCTTTCATGATATATGGGATCATTTAAATTTAATAATCATTTAATTTAGTAAAACTTTGTAATACCCCTAAATCAGTAGAATAACCACTATAAAATCCATATTATCTTGGGAAACAAAGACAAAAAAGGTTCCAAACCACTTTGAACATCATCATATGTTAGTGTAGTATAAACTATCCAGTAAAAAAATATTGTCATATTTTTTGAATTTTTATCCAAATCTAGTATCGCTATGAATATATTGAGTTTTACGTTAAACACTCTATATAATGAAGCTTATACTTTATTGTTGTTTTAAAATTTCTAAGCACATTATACATTTGTATTAATGTATTTTAAACTCTCTTTCATGGTGCATGGGCATCTTCCTATTTTTTATCAATTAATCTAGTAAAACTTCACATAATCCTAAATTAGTGGATAAACATGTAGATTTTGAGAAAAATTCAAAAAATCTAGTATCGATATTATTTTAAGGCATATTTGCCTCCTGCACTAATATATGATGAAGGTCAAAGAGGTTTGAAACCTTTGTGGTCTCTTTTTTCTAGAGAGTAGCAATTTTATAGTGGTTAATCCACTGATTTAGGGAGTATATGAAGTTTTACTAAATTAATTGACTAAAAATATTGAACGATACTCATGTACCATGAAAGAAAGTTATGAAAGAGAGTTTAGCATAAATTAATTCAAATTTTGGATGTGGCTATAAACTTTAAAACAACCCTAAAGATTATAGGCTTTGGTATATAATGCATTTATCAAAAACTCAATGTTTTCGTAGGGACACACATAGATTTTGAAAAAAAATCAAAAACATAACAATATTGTTTTAATGCATAGCTGCCTCCTGCACTAATATATGATGATGGTCAAAGAGGTTTGGAACCTTTGTTGTCTCCGTCTCTCTAGATAATAGCAATTTTATAGTGGTTAGTCTATTGATTTAGGGAGTATATGAAATTTTACTAAATTAATTGATTAAAAAATTTATACGATGCTCATGTACCATGAAAAAGAGTTTAGCATAAATTAAAAAAAAAATTAGAATGTGGTTAGAAATTTTAAAACAACACTAAAGATTATAGGCTTCAGTATATAAAGCATTTACCAAAAAAAAACCGTTATTTTCTAAAGAAACATAGACAACAAAGATTTCAAGCTTCTTTGACCATCATAATATGTTATTTTAGGATGAAACTATGCATTAAAAAATATTGTTATATTTTTGATTTTTTAAAAAATCTATGTATAAACCTTACGAAATATTGAGTTTTACGTTAAACACTATATACTGAAATCTAAACTTTTTAGTGTTGTTTTAAAATTTCTAATCACATTCTAATTTGTATTAATGTATGTTTAGCACTCTTTCGTGGTATATGGAAATCGTTATAATTTTTAATCAATTAATTTAGTAAAATTTCATAATACTCCCTAAATTGGTGGAATAACCACTATAAAGTCACTATTTTCTTCAAAAACGGAGACAACAAAGGCTTCAAACCTCTTTGAACATCATCATATGTTAGTCCAGGATGTAACTATGCATTAAAACAATATTGTCATATTTTTTTGAAATTTTCTCAAAATCTTTGTGTTAGCCCCTACGAAAATATTGAGTTTTGGGAAATGATTTATATACTGAAGCCTATAATCTTTAGTGTTGTTTTACAAATTCTAACCACATTTTACATTTGTATTAATGTATGCTAAACTCACTTTCATGGTACATGAGCATCATTCAATTTTTTTATAAATTAATTTAGTAAAATTTCTTAATATTCCCTAAATTGGTGAAATAACCACCATAAAATCACTATTTTCTTGAAAAACGGAGACAACAAAGGATCTGAACCTCTTTGAACATCATCATATGTTAGTACAGAATGCAACTATACATTAAAACAATATTGTCATATTTTTTTGAAATTTTCTCAAAATCTATGTGTTTTTGAAATTTTCTCAAAATCTATGTGTTAACCCGTACGAAAATATTAAGTTTTCGGTATATGCTTTATATACTGCAGCCTATAATCTTTAGTGTGGTTTTAAAATTTCTAATCACATTCTATATTTGTATTAATGTATGCTAAACTCTCTTTCATGGTACATGAGCATCATTCAACTTTTTTATAAATTAATTTGGTAAAATTTCATATACTTCCTAATTTAATGGACTAACCATTTTAAAATATTGCAATTCTCTAGAGAAACGGAGACAACAAAGGTTCCAAACCTCTTTGATAATCATCATATATTAGTACATGACGCAACTATGCGTTAAAGCAATATTTTTATATTTTTTGAAATTTTCTCAAAATCTATGTGTTTAACAACCTCTACGAAAATATTAAGTTTTTGGTAAATACTTTATATACTGAAGCCTATAATCTTTAGTGTTGTTTTAAAATTTCTAACCACTTTATAAATTTGTATTAATTTATGCTAAATTCTCTTTAAGGGTACATGAACATCGTTCAAAAATTTTAATCAATTAATTTAGTAAAACTTCATATACTCCCTAAATCAGTGGACTAACCACTATGAAATTGATATTCTCTAGGGAAACGGGGACAACAAAGGCTCCAAACATCTTTGAACATCATCATATGTTAGTGCATGATGCAACTATGCATTAAAACAATATTGTCATATTTTTAAATACTTTTCTCAAAATCTATGTGTTAACCTATACGAAAATATTGAGTTTTTGGTAAATATTTTATATACTGAAGCCTATAATCTTTAGTGTTGTTTTAAAATTTCTAACCACATTCTACATTTGTATTAATGTATGCCTACTGTGAGCATCGTTCAATTTTGTTTATAAATTAATTTAGTAAAACTCCATATACTCCCAAAATTACTGAACTAACCATTACAAAATCGTTATTCTCTAGAGAAATGGAGATAACAAAGGTTCCAAACCTCTTTGATCATCATCATTTATGAGTACATGAGGCAACTATGCATTAAAGAAATATTGTTATATTTTTTGAATTTTTCCCAAAATATATGTGTTAACCCCTACGAAAACATTGTGTTTTTGGTAAATGCTTTATATACTAAAGCCTATAATCTTTAGTGATGTTTAAAAATTTCTAACCACATTCTAAATTTGTATTAATTTATGATAAAATCTCTTTCATGGTACATGAGCATCGTTCAAACTTTTTAGTCAATTAATTTAGTAAAACTTCATATAATCTCTAAATCAGTAGACTAACCACTATAAAATAATTATCTCTAGAGAAATGGAGACAATAAAGATTTCAAACCTCTTTGATCATCATCGTCATATTAAAGTGCATGAATCAACTATGCATTAAAACAATATTGTTATATTAATTGGTTTTTTCTCAAAATATATGTGTTAACCCTTACGAAAATATTGAGTTTCACGTTAAATGCTCTATATACTAAAGATTATACTTTTTATTGTTGTGTTAAATTTTCTAATGACATTTTAAATTTGTATTAATGTATTTTAAACTCTCTTTCATGGTATATGGTATCATTCTAATTTCTTATCATTTAATTTAGTAAAACTTCAAAATACTCCTTAAATCAGTGGAATAACTACTATAAAATCGCTATTCTCTTGGAAAACCGAGACAACAAAGGTTTCAAACCTCTTTGAACATCATCATATATTAATGTAGGATGAACTATCCATTAAAAAAATATTGTCATATTTTTTGAATTTCTATCTAAATCTATGTATAAATCGCTATCAATATATTGAGCTTTACGTTAAACGCTCTATATAGTGAAGCTTATACTTTTTAGTGTTTTTTTTTAATTTCTAACCACATTCTACATTTGTATTAATGTATTTTAAACTCTCTTTCATGGTACATGGGCATTTTTCTATTTTTTCAATTAAACTAGTAAAACTTCATATAATCCCTAAATTAGTGGACTAGTCATTATAAAATCGCTATTCTCTAAGGAAACATAGACAACAAATATTCCAAGCCTCTTTGACCATCATCATGTGTTAGTTTAGGATGCAACTACGCATTAAAAAATTATTGTTATATTTTTGATTATTTTCAAAATCTCTGTATAAACTCATACGAAATAATAAGCTTTACGTTAAACGCTCTATACTGAAGTCTAAACTTTTTAATGTTGTTTTAAAATTTCTAACCACACTCTACATTTGTATTAATGTATGTTTAGCTCTCTTTCAAGGTATATAAGAACCGTAATAATTTTTAATCAATTAATTTAGTAAAATTTCATAAGTACTCCCTAAATTGGTGGAATAACCACCATAAAATCACAATTTTCTTGAAAAACAGAGACAACAAAGGCTCCAAACCTCTTTGAACATCATCATATGTTAGTACAGAATGAAACTACGCATTAAAACAATATTGTCATATTTTTCTGAAATTTTCTCAAAATCTATGTGTTAACCCCTACGAAAATATTGAGTTTTCGGTATATGCTTTATATATTGAGCCTATAATCTTTAGTGTGGTTTTAAAATTTCTAATCACATTTTACACTTGTATTAATGTATGTTAAACTCTCTTTCAGAGTACATGAGCATCAATCAACTTTTTTCATAAATTAATTTAGTAAAATTTCATATACTCTCTAAATTAGTGGACTAATCATTATAAAATCGCTATTCTCTTGAGAAATAGAGACAACAAAGGTTCCAAACCTCTTTGATCATCATCATATATTAGTACATGAAGCAACTATGTATTAAAGCAATATTTTCTATGTGTTTAACCTCTAAGAAAATATTGAATTTTTGGTAAATAATTTATATACTGAAGCCTATAATCTTTAGTGTTCTTTTAAAATTTCTAAACACATTATAAATTTGCATTAATTTATGCTAAATTCTTTTTCACGGTAAATGAACATCATTCAAAAATTTTAATCAATTAATCTACTAAAACTTCATATACTCCCTAAATCAGTGGACTAACCACTATAAAATTGATATTCTCTAGAGAAAAGGAGACAACAAAGGTTCCAAACCTCTTTGACCATCATCATATATTAGTGCATGAGACAACTATGCATTAAAACAATATTGTTATATTTTTGATTTTTTCTCTACGTGTTTACCCCTACGAAAATATTGAGTTTTACGATAAACGCTCTATATACTGAAGCTTATACTTTTTATTGTTGTGTTAAATTTTCTAATGACATTTTAAATTTGTATTAATGTATGTTAAACTCTCTTTCATGATATATGAAATAATTTTAAATTTTTTATCAATTAATTTAGTAAAACTTTGTAATACTCCCTAAATTAGTAGAATAACCACTATAAAATCACTATTATCTTGGGAAACAGAGAAAAAAAAAGGTTCCAAACCTCTTTGAATATCATCTTATGTTGGTGTAGAATGAACTATCCATAAAAAAATATTGGCATATTTTTTGAATTTTTATCCAAATATATGTATCGCTATGAATATATTGAGTTTTATGTTAAATGCTCTATATAATGAAGCTTATAATTTTAGTGTTGTTTTAAAATTTCTAACCACATTCAACATTTGTATTAATGTATTTTAAACTCTCTTTCATGGTACATGGACATCTTTCTAATTTTTTATCAATTAATCTAGTAAAACTTCACATAATCTCTAAATTAGTGGACTAACCATTATAAAATCGCTATTTTCTAAGAAACATAGACAACAAAGATTTCAAGCCTCTTTGACCATCATAATATGTTAGTTTAGGATGCAACTATGCATTAAAACAATATTGTTATATTTTTGATTTTTTTTTTAAATCTATGTATAAACCCATACGAAATATTAATTTTTACGTAAACGCTCTATATACTGAAATCTAAACTTTTTAGTGTTGTATTAAAATTTCTAACCACATTCTAATTTGTATTAATGTATGTTTAGCCCTCTTTCGTGATATAAGGGAATCGTTATAATTTTTAATCAATTAATTTAGTAAAATTTCATAATACTCCCAAAAATTGGTGGAATCACCACAATAAAGTCACTATTTTCTTCAAATACGGAAACAACAAAGGCTCCAAACCTCCTCCTTGAACATCATCATATGTTAGTGCATGATGCAACTATGAATTTAAAACAATATTGTCATATTTTTAAATAATTTTCTCAAAATCTATGTGTTAACCTATACGAAAATATTGAGGTTTTGGTAAATGTTTTATATACTAAGCCTATAATCTTTAGTGTTGTTTTTAAATTTCTAACCACATTCTACATTTGTATTAATGTATGCTAAACTCACTTTCATGATACATGAGCATCGTTCAATTTTGTTTATAAATTAATTTAGTAAAACTCGATATACTCCCTAAATTAGTGGACTAACCATTACAAAATCGCTATTCTCTAGAGAAATTGAGATAACAAAGGTTCCAAATCTATGTATAAATCGCTATGAATATATTGAGTTTTACGTTAAACGCCTATATAATGAAGCTTATACTTTTTATTGTTGTGTTATATTTTCTAATGACATTTTAAATTTTTATTAATGTATGTTAAATTCTCTTTCAAGGTATATGAGATCATTCTAATTTTTTATCATTTAATTTAGTAAAACTTCATAATACTCCCTAAATCAGTGGAATAACCACTATAAAATCTTTATTCTCTTGGAAAACAGAGACAACAAAGGTTTCAAATTTCTTTGAACATCAACATATGTTAGTGTAGGATGAACTATCCATTAAAAAATATTGTCATATTTTTTTGAATTTCTCTCCAAATCTATGTATAAATCGCTATGAATATATTGAGTTTTACGTTAAACGATGTACATAATGAAGCTTATAATTTTTAATGTTGTTTTAAAATTTCTAACCACATTCTACATTTGTATTAATGTATTTTAAACTCTCTTTCATGGTACATGGCCATCTTTTTAATTTTTTATCAATTAATCTAGTAAAACTTCATATAATCCGTCAATTAGTGAACAAACCATTATAAAATCGCTATTTTCTAAAGAAACATAGACAACAAAGATTTTAAGCCTCTTTGACCATCATAATATGTTAGTCTAGGATGCAACTATGCATTAAAACAATATTGTTATATTTTTTATTTTTTTTAAATCTATGTATAAACCCATACGAAAAATTGAGTTTTACGTTAAACGCTCTATATATTGAAATCTAAACTTTTTAGTGTTGTTTTTAAATTTCTTACCATATTCTAGTTTTTTATTAATGTATGTTTAGCTCTCTTTCATGGTATATGGGAATCGTTATAATTTTGTAATCAATTAATTTAGCAAAATTTCATAATACTCCCTAAATTGGTGGAAAAACCACTATAAATTCACTATTTTCTTCAAAAACACAACAAAGGTTCCAAACATCTTTGAACATCATCATATGTTAATGCAGGATGAAACTATGTATTAAAAAAATATTTTCATATTGTTTTGAAATTTTCTCAAAATCAATATGTTAACCCCTAATGTTTTATATACTGAAGCCTATAATCTTTAGTGTTGTTTTAAAATTTTTAACCATATTCTACATTTGTATTAATGTATGCTTAACTCTCTTTCATGGTATATGAGCATCGCTCAACTTTTTTTATAAATTAATTTAGTAAAACTTAATATACTCCCTAAATTAGTGGACTAACCATTACAAAATTGTCATTCTCTAGAAAATGAAGATAACAAATGTTTCAAACCTCTTTGATCATCATCATATATTAGTACGTGAGGCAACAATGCATTAAAGCAATATTGTTATATTTTTTGAATTTTTCTTAAAATCTATGTTTTAACCCTTACGAAAACATTGAATTTTTGGTAAATGTTTTATATACTGAAGCATGTAATCTTTAGTGTTGTTTTAAAATTTCTAACCATATTCTAAATTTGTATTAATTTATGTTAAACTCTCTTTCATGGTACATGAGCATGGTTCAAATTTTTTAGTCAATTAATTTAGTAAGACTCCATATACTCCCTAAATCAGTGGACTAACCATTATAAAATTGCTATTCTCTAGAGAAACATAGACAACAAAGGTTCCAAACCTCTTTGACCATCATCATATATTAATGCATGAATCAACTATGCATTAAACAATATTGTTATATTTTTTGAATTTTTCTCAAAATATTTGTGTTAACCCATACAAAAATATAGAGTTTTACGTTAAACACTCTATATACTAAAGCTTATACTTTTATTTTTCAGTTAAATTTTCAAATGACATATCAAATTGGTAATAATGTATGTTAAACTCTCTTTCATGGTATATGAGATCATTCAAATTTTTTATCAATTAATTTAGTAAAACTTCATAATACTCCCTAAATCAGTGGAATAGCCACTATAAAATCGTTATTCTCTTGAGAAACAGAGACAACAAAGGTTCCAAACCTCTTTGAACATCATCATATGTTAGTGTAAAATGAACTATCCATAAAAAAAATATTGTCATATTTTTTGAATTTTTATCCAATTCTATGTATAAATTGCTATGAATATATTGACTTTTACGTTAAACGCTCTGTATAATGAAGCTTATACTTTTTAGTGTTGTATTAAAATTTCTAACCACATTCTACATTTGTATTAATGTATTTAAAACTCTTTTTCATGGTACATGGGCATCGTTCTAATTTTTTTTCAATTAATCCAGTAAAACTTCATGTAATCCCTAAATTAGTGGACTAACCATTATAAAATCGCTATTCTCTAAAGAAACATAGATAACAAAGATTTCAAGCCTCTTTGACCATCATCATATGTTATTTTACGATGCAACTATGCACTAAAACAATATTGTTATATTTTTGATTTTTTCAAAATCTATGTATAAACCCATACGAAATATTGAGTTTTACGTTAAACACTCTATATACAGAATTCTAAACTTTTTAGTGTTGTTTTAAAATTTCTAACCACATTCTACATTTGTATTATTTTATGTTAAGCTCTCTTTAATGGTATATGAAAATCGTTATAATTTTTTTTATCAATTAATTTAGTAAAATTTCATAATACTCTCTAAATTGGTTGAATAACCACTATAAAATCACTATTTTTTCTTGAAAAACAGAGACAACAAAGGCTCCAAACCTCTTTGAACATCATCATATGTTAGTGTAGGATGCAAATATGCATTAAAACAATATCGTCATATTTGTTTGAAATTTTCTCAAAATCTATGTGTTAACCCGTACGAAAATATTGACTTTTTGGTAAATGCTTTATATACTGAAGCCTATAATCTTTAATGATGTTTTAAAATTTCTAACCACGTTCTACATTAGTATTAATGTATGATAAACTCTCTTTCATGGTTCATGAGCATCGTTCAATTTTTTTTATAAATTAATTAAGTAAAACTTCATCTACTCCCTAAATTAATGGACTAACCATTATAAAATCGTTGTTCTCTAGAGAAATGAGGACAACAAAGGTTCCAAACCTCTTTGACCATCGTCATATATTAGTACATGGGGCAACTATGCATTAAAGCAATATTTTTATATTATTTAAATTTTTCTCAAAATCTATGTGTTAACCCCTACAAAAATATAGAGTTTTACGTTAAACGATCTACATACTGACGCTTATACTTTTTATTGTTGTTTTAAAATTTCTAACCACATTCTACATTTACATTAATGTATGCTAAACTCTCTTTCATGGTATATGAGCATCGTTCAATTTTTTTTATAAATTAATTTAGTAAAATTTCATATACTCCCTAAATTAGTGGACTAAACATTATCAAATCGCTATTCTCTAGAGAAATGGAGACAACAAAGGTTCCAAACTCCTTTGATCATCATCATATATTAGTACATGAGGCAACTATGCTTTAAAGAAATATTTTTATATTTTTTGAATTTTTCTCAAAATCTATGTGTTTTTGGTAAATGCTTTATATATTGAAGCCTATAATCTTTAGTGTTTTTAAAAAAAATTCTAACCACATTCTAAATTTGTATTAATTTATGATAAACTCTCTTTTATGGTACATGAGCATCGTTCAAATTTTTTAATCAATTAATTTAGTAAGATTTCATATACTCCCTAAATCAGTGGACTAACCACTATAAAATCGCTATTCTCTAGAGAAACGGAGACAGTAAAGGTTTCAAACCTATTTAACCATCATCATATATTAGTGCATGAGGAAACTATTCATTAAAACAATATTGTTATATTTTTTGAATTTTTCTCAAAATTTATGTGTTTATCCCTACGAAAACATTGAGTTTTTGGTAAATGCTTTATATACTCAAGCGTATAATCTTTAGTGTTGTCTTAAAATTTCTAACCGCATTCTAAATTTGTATTAATTTATGCTAAATTCTCTTTCATGGTACATGAGCATCGTTCAAAAAAATTTAATCAATTAATTTAGTAAAGCTTCATATACTTCATACGAAAATATTGAGCTTTATGTTAAACGCTCTATATACTGAAGCTCATACTTTTTATTTTTGTGCTGAATTTTCTAATGACATTTTAAATTTGTATTAATGTATGTGAAACTCTCTTTCATGGTATATGTGATCATTCTAATTTTTTATCAATTAATTTAGTAAAACTTCATAATACTCCCTAAATTAATTGAATAATTAATATAAAATCGTTATTCTCTTGGGAAACAGAGACAACAAAGGTTCCAAACCTCTTTGAATATCATCATATGTTAGTGTAGGATGAACTATCCATTAAAAAATATTGTCATATTTTTTGAATTTTTATCCAAATCTAGGTATCGCTATGAATATATTGAGTTTTACGTTAGACGCTCTATATATTGAAGCTTATACTTTTTAGTGTTGTATTAAAATTTCTAACCACATTCTAGATTTGTATTAATGTATTTTAAACTCTCTTTCATGGTACATGGGCATCTTTCTAATTTTTTATCAATTAATCTAGTAAAACTTCATATTGATCCCTAAATTAGTAGACTAACCATTATAAAGAGTGCATCCAATCAACACTGACAAGATTCTGGTGGGATTCAGAACCTGGAAAAAGAAAACGCATGGATATCGTGGGAAAAGATGGCTTGACCAAAGAAAAATGGCGGCCTGAGTTTCAAAAATATATCTACCTTCAATGATGCCTTACTGGCCAAGATTGGATGGAGGATTATAAAGAATCCCACATGTCTACTAGCTCGCTGTCTCCTTGGAAAGTACTGCCAAGCTGAATCTTTCCTTAAATGCCAACCCACATCATCATCCTTGCATGGCTGGAGAAGTGTCTTGATTGGTAGAGACCTCCTGGTGAAGCAACTAGGCTGGATGGTCGGAACAGGAGAGGAGATTAATGTCTGGGATGACCCATGGCTCTCACACTGTGAACAGGTCAGACCAATGGGCCCGGCCCCAGAGGCTCTTCAATCGCTAAAGGTCTCGGGCCTACTCCTGCCAGAGACAAATGAATGGGACTTAGCAAAAATCGAGCTTACTCTACCTTTCCATAAGGACCAAATCCTAAGGATTCGACCTAGCAGGGTGAAAGCAGTAGATGAACTCGTATGGCTGAAAAATACTACGGGAGAGTATTCAACTAGATCAGGTTACCTGATTCAATCGGAAGCTCACACCGCTGAAGCTCCCACAAATCAAGTTGCTGCTCCTGACTGGCTAGCGAATGTCTGGAATGTAAAAAACTTCATATAATAAACACTACACTCTATACATCATACATGCTTTCCTCTCCAAGGCACGTTTCTCAAGAGTAACCGTTAACCAAGGAACCTTCCCTGCACAGCTGCTTTAACCGCTGAGTTTTAAGCTGATTATTTCAAATTTTCCCTCTTTGGGATTATCCTTCAGTTACAAGCGAGTCTCTGCCTCTTACACGCCGGGTTCTTTCCCCGACCCGTGGTCGGAGGGACCGATGCTCCCTTCATCCTTACCGGCGACGACCCTTATGCATAGCTCATGAAACTGTTTCAACTACCATGCAGTCCAAGATCTATCTCTCTACTTGAAGAATCAGATCCTAGAAAAAGCATTTTCAAACAGCTCCCAACCCTCTTTTGTCTTGACAGGAAGAATCATCTTCTCTTACTCCACACCTGTCTATAACCATTACTCTTCTGATCCGTGTGAGAAGTTATGCATCGAAGACTCTCCTATGCAGAGAAAGGGAAAGGTCCAGTGGAGCCACCTCTTCCCCCACGAACAGCTAGAGTCAGAATCCCCTCTTTCGACACATCAGAACTTATCAGAAAGCATGCTCTTACGCTGGTGGGTAGACTAACAAACCCTAAAGTCAGCAAGTCTGGTCCCTCATACCTTCCTCTCTGACCACTGGAAGTGCGAATCTCGACCTATAGGTGCAGACTTGGGCCAAGGCTGCTTCCAATTCCAGTTTGCGTCAGAAAGAGATCTCTTGAAAGTTCTGGAAAACCAACCATATCACATTGGATGATTATCATTCAAAGATGGGAGCCCTCGTTCTCTCCAACCTTCCCAAGCCAGATCCCATTCTGGATTCAGGTACAAGGTGTGCCGTTACATCTATGGTCTGAACAAACCCTATCATGTATTGCTCGTGATATTGGTACTCTGGACTACTCAGAAATCACCAATACAGTCGCTAGAATGAGGGTATATATATTCTATTAATACATTGACTTCTATGAAGAAACTTCAAATGGAACCAAAAATTATCTTCCAGTTAATTTGATATGAGTCCATAGAAAAAGTTACCGGATGGAAGAAGTAGCGGCCATAACATAGGAGATGGTGGTACACTGAGACATTTCAACCAACACTTAAATTAAATCTGCAGTAAAACCCGTGAACCTTTATCTTGTTTATGAAAAGCCAAAAGTCACTAGTATATACATTAAACTGATGCACCCCCGAAAACAAGGACATGGTCGAATGTATCCAAAACATCATAAGGACTATAATGGAAAAAGAGAGATAAAATTCCAAATGTAACTCGCTCAACAGAAAAAAAAAAAGAATAAGGAAGAAGACAGAAAAAAACTGACCTCAAAAGAAATGAAAGTTAAAAAAAAAGGAAACACCACATTCTGGAAGAAGATGATTGCTTCTTTTTTATTTTGAGGTGCGCTTGTGACTTGTGGTCTCTTTCTTCTACTCTACTGGAGAGAGATGAGAAAAATTGACAAATGACATGTCTGGAAAATTTGTCTGTGTCTTAGAAGTCGACTTCCGTTTGTCAAAGAATCACAAGAGAGATTACCAAAATGTCTCATTTACTATTTTTGAAATGTTAACGCGTAAAACGGTCTTGCAGATTCTATTGCTAAAGCCCATCTCTTGTTGAACTCTGGGTCAAGGCCCAACTAGTTTTCACACCACCCTCTTAATGAATTTCAGTTGCCCAAAAAAAAAAAAAAAAAAAAAAAATGTTAAGGCGTAAAATTTATTTTTCTTTTTCTTTTTGTATGTCTTCCTCCGAATATCAAAAAGCATACAAAGAGGTGGAGCAATATTCAACTAGTTGTTATAGAAATTATGTGTGTATATATATATAGAGACACCATTACGTACCCAACCCGGTTCTAGTTTGGAAATATATAATTTTATTCAGTTGTTTTTGATACATAAATATTTGCGATGGTTAAGTTTGGTGAGTTTATGGTAAGAAACAAAAGGGAGTATTGGTAATGCTCAACTAGTAGTATTTACTATCTCCCTCTGTTTCATAATAAGTGTCGTTCTAACATTTTTTTCTTGTTACAAAAAAAAAAATTGTTTTACAATTTTAATGCAAATTACATTTATTTTCAGCTGAAAATTAATTAAAAAATACTTTGATTTTATAACTAATTTTATTTATCTCAAATACTATTGGTTAGAGAAGTATAATTAATAACAACTTACATATATTTCTGCTACTTTCTTAATATGTGTGAAAAATGTCAAAATGACACTTATTTAGAAACGGATGAAGTAGTATTTAGTACTCCATTTGTTCCCGAAAGAAAGATTTTATAGAGTATTCACGCTTATTAAAAATATAATAAATATTTACAACTAAATTTATTGTTTATTTCACTATACATTTCCAATAACTATCAACCAATAGTATTTAATTAATTCAAATATTTTCAACTAATATTTCTTAAAAGTATACAAGTTATCAACATTAACTACTAAAAGTACCTTAAAATTCTAGAAAATCTATTATTTTGGGAAAAAAAATAACTCTAGAAAATTCTAGTTTTGGAAACGGAGGAAATAGTATTTACCACACTACTAGTCTCCTCGATTTCGGAAATACTCCATCACGTTTCATATTAAGTGTTGTTGTAGAGAAATTTTTTTTTTTTTAAACAACGTAGAAAAAAATTTTGTTACAAAATAAGTGTCGTTTTCGATTTTCAATGCAAAATTTATTAATTATATTCATCAATTTATTTTTTCTACTGGTTAAAATATGGTTAAGTGTATAAAAAATATACAAAATTAACTATTTCTTTAATCTATGTGCACAAACTCTAAACGACACAAAATAGACAGGAGTAGCGTCGGATATTTACAATATACGAGGTTTCTGTGTACTCATTTTTATCTCACGTATCTTTAGTGATCTTGAAATATGGACTTTGTTTTTAATTTTTAACGGATTGACAAAAAAAAAAAAAAAAAAGTACTCGTGTGGATTGATCTTAATACAAGTACGCCAATGGAAGTTTTTGGTGTCAGACGAGTCCCGCACCCGTAATGGTCACGTGAATTGTGAAATATGGACTTTTCGAAATTTGCTTTGCCTTTTGGGTCTTGTTTCACACAGTAGACTGATGACAACATGACCCATCATCGTCATGTTGCTGGACGCACATATTCTTCTGAGAAAATGCTGAATATTGTGTTAACTGAGAAAATGCATGATCATTAAGGCATCTCCTACCCATAACATTATTTTAAGGCATCTCCTACCCATAACACTATTTTGGTGTGAAAACTATACTATTTTAGTGTCAAAAAAGATTTCATCTCCAGTCATAACACCAAATTTTACACCAAAATTTTATTTTTGGTTTTTTATATTATTTAGTTAAAAATTTTATTATTACTTAATATATATATAAATAAAATTATTATGTAATTATACTGCACAAAAATGTATAACACTAAAATATTTGTTTTAAAATAAATTATTATTATTTTTAAATATAATAATATTAAAATAATAAACTAAAATAAACTATTCCAATAACTGTAATTATTTAATTACTATATAATTATTTGTCTATTTTATATGTGTTTATCTTGCCATTGATATTTATTTAATTATATTTTATTAATAAAAGTAAGTGACTAGTGTTTGGCGTTGTGAATAGTAACGCACCAAACTTGGTGCGGTACAATAGTTTTACACTAAAATGGTAAGATTTTTGCTGTTGTGTTGAAAAAAATTTGGTATAAAAATTATACTAAAATAGTATTCTGGAGTTCGGTTGGGGATGGCCTTAGCATCAGGTCACCCAAAAATCGTTAAAGATAGTATTAACAATTTGCACGCCGAGACGTACAAAAATCATATAATGTCATTTTTCTTCTTCTTTTAAATGATTGAATCTTATGTATGGTTACCAAAAAAATCATTATATAATGAAGGTGGAGAAAGATAGAGTTGAATGTGACGTGTCTCTTCATGTTCATGTAGCTTTATTTCCAGAAAAAACAAACAAATAACTAAAGCCAAATTAACAAAAAAGAGATACAAAGAGAAATTTGCTGGTTAGTTGATCCGTCTCCGTCGCGATTAGTGACCACATAAATCGAAATCAAAGTGATTCTTAATATTAGGTCACTGGGTCATATGGCTTTTGACAAAAAAAAAAAAAAAAAAAAAAAACTAAAGCCATATGACCCAGTGACCTAATATTAAGAATCACTTTGATTTCGATTAGTGACCACATAAATCGAAATCAAAGTGATTCTTAATATTAGGTCACTGGGTCATATGGCTTTTGACAAAAAAAAAAAAAAAAAAAAAAAACTAAAGCCATATGACCCAGTGACCTAATATTAAGAATCACTTTGATTTCGATTAGTGACCACATAAATCGAAATCAAAGTGATTCTTAATATTAGGTCACTGGGTCATATGGCTTTTGACAAAAAAAAAAAAAAAAAAAAAAAAAAAAAA
>NC_027749.1:52430523-52450918 GCF_000695525.1 Brassica oleracea var. oleracea
TTTAGTTTTTTTTTTTTTTTTTTTTTTTTGTCAAAAGCCATATGACCCAGTGACCTAATATTAAGAATCACTTTGATTTCGATTTATGTGGTCACTAATCGCGACGGAGACGGATCAACTAACCAGCAAATTTCTCTTTGTATCTCTTTTTGTTAATTTTTATTTGAAATAAAATTTCGCATTTTATCGTTGGAATATTTTTCTTGTTGTCGTATTCAATGATAATGTATATTGATGTATATACATTACACATGCGTCAACCCTAAGATCAAAACACACTGTTCAAGATTAAAGAATTCTATCAAAGACTCCTTCTGCCAATTCGACTGTGCCGGCTTGCATGATATTTGACCAAAACATTTCATAATCTCTCATTACACGCTATCAATTATATTTAACAGGAACAGGAACATATCGTCTGTCATTTTCAAAAGTCTATGCAATTAAAAAAATAGAGAAAAATCGATATTCAATGTCAATGAAAACGAGACAACAGTGTGATATTCGAATAAAATTTAGTTAAACTTTACACAAGGAGTTCGAATTTATTCCAAAAGCAAAGTGAAGATGGATTGAAATTACGATAGACAAAAGAAAGAAAAAAAGAGGAGTGGGTAATCTTATACATATTAGAAGAATCAGACATGGAAGCAAGAGAACAAGAGGATGAGACAAGACTTGAGCGACTTGCCAAATGAGTCACCTGTCTTCTTAAACTTGATCATCTTCTTGTTCTTGAACCACTTCCTCTGTTTCTTGGGAGACAAGTCTGCTTCCTCCTCGTAGCTTTTGAACGTGTAGCTTCTGAGATATTTCTGTCTGTTGGATTTGTAAACCTCTGGGCTTATGAATCTAACGTAATCTCCTGGTGACTGAAAGGGTTCGTCCTTGGCACTAATCTTCTCGGATCTCATGTTTTGAACATCTTTCATCATCATTTTTGTTAGGTAATGTATTCTTCTTTGTGGACTATCCTTGAAGAAGTTTTGTACCTTTTTATATATATCGTGGCCTGCTGAAAAAGAAAAAGAATATAAACTGTCCTTTTGCAGATTTAATTAGTCACTGATTAATACGACTTTGTAGTTGGTACAGCGCGCAGGATAATTGTTTTAATTCATTTTTTATTCACTTGTTTATTTCGAAATATTTTACACGTGGAGGTGTAAATGTGGTTTGAATCAGTTAGAGGGATATACGTCACTGGAATACTATAACGTAAAAATAGTCGGTGGACACAGAGATGTGGCCTAAGAGCACCATAGGAGTGCTTAAGTTGATGCTTAGGGGTGGGCCCCACCATAAGAGAGGAAGAAACGTTGCCAAAAATGCTAAATTAAACACCGAGGCTTGCACTGTTTCGCGGACTCCACTGATACGTGGCGGTCCGCGATTGGTTCGTTTTTAATTTTAAATTTTTGTAATCAGAGAAAAAATAATAATAATAACAAGCACTCCAAATGGGTTTATGGTTAAAGATGCTATAAGAGCCGAGACACATTTAATAATATTAATAAAGTACAAATTACAATAACTATTTGCATCTCGGTAATCTTCAATTATTTCTTTAAATTAACCTATTAGCCATTCGATTGTTCCTAGCCACGAAGGACCCTGAATCTGATCCCTGAGAGAGAGAGACTAAGGAGTCTGTGGATAGAAGCGAAGAGAGGCAAATAGACTAGAGGTACTAATTGAGTTTGGTTACAAGAGGAAAGAATAGTCTATGTGTTTTTTGGGCTTTTTGTGTGCAGCCCAAGGGAACGAAGTTTGTGATGATATGTTCTTGTTCTTGTGTGTCTTGAAGCTGATGTGGTAACTGAATGAAAAGTGGACAGTCTCTGATGCGGCCATCAGATCAGCAACTGAACCAGAGGTCAATCCAAAACTCTACTCAACCAGCCAAGGCGCCAGCCAGGACATACGTGCACTAAAAATGTCATATCTTACAAACTAAGAGGGTTTAAATGACAAGGCTAATTTTTATGGATTCTACATTCAAGAAGGAGTCCAGGACAATTGGAATCGGGACAAAGTATTCACGGAGAAAGAAGTTATGAATTTTACAAGTCAGAGGTTTCTCATTTCGTCCATCTGCAAGTATCCAACTTTAGAAGAAAATTCAAGCCCAATGAAGAAGCGGCCTGAAGCAAATCCCATCATAGGAGTCACGAGGAGTTTATCACCTTTTCAGAAAGCCCAAGATCAGGAGAAATGGCCACGGAATTATAAAGTTATGATCCAATCTCCAAAACCGGCCAAACCAGTTCTACACTTGCCTCAATTGGAAGCTAACCGGTTCAATCAGCTTCAAACCAGACATTGGCGACCAGGAGATCTATCTATTTCAGGAAGTCCATCCAGTGGTCCAGAAGTTCATTCCATGCACCAGCCCACATAGGATCAGGAGGATCCTCATTAACCCCAACTTGCCTTATTTGGAGCTTCTTGCCATCCAGCTTCAACAGCTCTTTTTCCTTCAGATTGGGCACGACCTCAGCACATTCCAAACCATCAAGAAGGTTCCCAGTAAGCTTAGTTATCCCCTCAAACCGTCCAGGTTCAAGAAAGATCAGATTCCTTACTTGGAGCCAAAATCCCACAAAAGGCTCCAACAGCTAGTTTCCGATTTTGTTACTTTGCTTGATTTGTTTCCTTTTCTATTTGTTTTAGAACGTTAGGACCTTTGTCTCTGAGCTTATATAAGCTCCTAGACGTCCATTGTAAAGAACACCCTCAATCACCAAGTTAATAAAAAGTTTATTCAGTTTTTATCAAAGATTGTTCTTTGTATAAAATATCGGTGTTTAGGATTCAAAGAGAGATTCTTTGTTGTTCTATTGATTTCGTGAGTCTAGTTTGTTTGTGCAAATCAAACAAGCTCAGTACACAGATTGAGAGAGTCAATCACATCGTTTCCATCATCCATCAGATTGAGAGATTCAATCAACCATTCATCCGCAAATCCACTTCAATCCATCATTTGATCAAGCTGAGAGTGATACACATCCAGCAGCTTGATTCCGCCATAACTATCCTTTCTATCTCTTTTATTTGTTCATTTTATTCATATCATAAACCGCATCTCTTTTTTTTTTTTGCATTGGTTTCAGGTTTACAACCTTCATCTCATTCATATCGCCCACCCGATCATACTTTTGGTCGAACCATCCAAGCTTCCATCAACCATCTTGCCATCCCTGATTTCCAGCCTGCAACAGTCTCTCCCGGTCCAGACCCAGAAGTCTTGCTCTTATTTGAAGCTGAATTTCCTTCATAACAACTTGAGAAGGCTTGCTTAATGAATTATGAAATCTGGAATTTCGCTCCTTCCATAAAATAGATCACTGCTTGAAATATTAGAAGAACAAGAGGCTTCAGTTCTCTGCAAATTGCCGAGTACCTCAGCCAAGCCTCCACATCTTCAAAGGAAAGCGGTGGGTTCAGTCTTGATTGGTCGAAAAAGGAGCTCCACACTTCTCGAGAGAAGGAACATTCAAAAAATAAATGATTCCTAGTTTCATTTTCATCACCACACAACATACAACCTGGTGGAACCTAAATGCCCCATGAGCTTAGACGATCTCTAGTGGCCAGACAATCTCTGAACGCAAGCCAAGCAATGAATGCATGCTTAGGGATTTTTTGTTTGAACCAGACCAAAGAAAACCAAGTCACCGGGATTTCAATAGGATTTAGGAAATTCCAAACCTTGGAGGCAGAAAACCTATCTGGTGAATCATGAGGGGAGTTCCTCCATATATAGAAGTCAGGCTCTGAAGAATTCAGAGAAGGGAGCGGAGAAGGCATGCACGAGCGTAGCAGAGCTAGAGTCGGATGTCTGCTGCGAGAAGCAATCCACCGTCCTTCATTTAACGCCTCAAAGACATAGGCAGAAAAATATATTCCTGAGACTAGCGACCCTGAGGGTCCCGTTAGATGCAAAAGAGAACCCATCCCAGTCCAATCATCCAACCAGAAGAGTGCATTCCGGCCAGACATAACGGTGCAGGTTATAAATTGTCTTGTTGTGTCCCTATGATCCATTAAACTCCTCCAAATCCAACTTCCAAGATTAGTGAAATCATCAACCCAAAACAAACGCTCTCCAAACCTATCTGTCTCTTTGGTTTGAAAATTTTCAGCTTCATTAGCCAGGTCCATCTTCATCTAGCCTGCTTCACTTGGGTTGTTTTGCTCTTTCACTTTCTTGTATCTTTCTTTCATCTTCTTCTTTTTTCCTTTATTTTGTGCTGTAAAGCTACCCTGAAAAGAAAAATCATGAATGAATAAGTACTTATAAAAAAAAAAAAAAGTTTGTGATGATAGATCTACAATGCATAAAATCTTCGGTCACAGACTTTTGGATAGTTACGAATTGCTACAATTTGCATATGAAAATCCGTGAATTCTTTGAAGGCCAACTTCTTGAAATTTGAGAAAGAGTGAATCTTTTTGTTCAAAAAAAAAGGAAAGAGTTTCTCCTCTTCTAGTGTTGAGAAACAAGATTTGAATAAATATGAAGAAAAAGAGAAGATTGTGAGTAGACAAACAACATCCCTTAAACTTTTGTATAGACTGCTTTCTTCTTTTGTAGTATTTGCTCTTTCTTCATGTTTTCAACAATTTCTTCTTTGTTTTTCGGAGAATTAAGTTGGACACTTCCAACGGTCTTGCGTGTTATACAAAAATGTCTTCTTAGTGCAATTAGTTGTAAGTTATGCTTTGATGGCGAAAACTTTAGCCATGCACATGCCAGCAGCATTTGACCACAAGTTCGTCTTGTATTTCTTAAGATTGTTATGAGAAAGTCCTACATTGAGTGGTATAATGGTTCTTGTTGGGCAATTTATAAGTGATGTGTGACAATCACTCATTCTTGATTTAACTTTTGGGGTGTGAGTCAAACCTATTAATAATTTTTTTTTTGTCGACAACATTACAGACTCATATTGACTCTGTAAACCACACCGGGAGATGTTGATCCATGTGAACGACGAAAGACGTTTGTGTCCTGACACTGCGTGCTAGGTTATCCGCCTTTGTATTTTACGTTCTTGGTACATGAATAATCTCTTATCGTATGAAACTCTCTTTCGGACTCTTAATATCTTCCAAATAACTTGCAAAAGCTGGCCATTCTTCTGGTTCCGAAACCATCTTCACCAATTGAGAACAATCCGTTGCAAACGTAACCTGAAATTGTCATAAGTTTCTCATACATTCCATAGCCCATATTAGCGCCTCCATCTTTGCATGCAAGGGAGTTAGAGTAGCCCGTACATTCCTTGCTCCCATCAGTCCCTCAAATCTTTCTAAAGTACTGAACCAACCCTGACCAGAGAAAATATCACCCTCTTTCCATGATCCATCTGTAAAACACCATCGTCCGGGAATTGACGAAAGAGTCGTAACCTGTACATGTGTTCCCGTTTTCTGTTCATTCAAAAGTTGTGCCTCTGCCCAGAGTGTGGATTCCCTTTCTGCCAATTTAAGAGTGTCCCTAGGATCCATATCCAAATTACTAAAAACTTTATTATTTCTTCCTTTCCAAATATACCATAGTATCCAAGCAAACTGATGATCCTCCATCTGTGGAACAACTCTTCAAAAAAGATGATCCATATTCGTAAAAAGAGAACTCGTTGGGAAAATGACTGGATTTGTTGGAATCTTTGAAAGAGCCCAAACCTGAAGTGCTGGAGGACATTCAAAAAACACATGGTTAATCGACTCCTCATCCGCTCCACATCTTGCACAACATATATCTCCTTGCATCCCTCGCGCCTGCAGATTCTTCTTAACTGCTACACACCCTGATACCAATTTCCAAAGAAAATGTTTTATTTTTGGTGGGCACCGGATTTTCCAACAAAATGCCTTCAGAACATCAAATGTAGGTCCCATCAATAATGGTGGTCGTTCCCTATCTGGGTAGATCCGCTCTACTTGGTATCCTGATTTAACCGTAAATTTTCCATTGTTTGTGAAATGCCATCCTTACCTATCGACCATCTGATTTCTGCTCAATGGTATACATTCTATGATTTTCACATCCTGTGGATCTACCAAATCCCGTAGGTCCTGCGAATTCCATCTTCGCGAAGTGGAATCAATAAGTGAGTCCACTGTAAGGTCTGGATACAAATTGTGTTGATTTTTATTGGCTGGTCTCGGGCGAGTGGTTGGGAGCCAAGGATCGTTCCATGCAGATATAGAAGATCATGTTCCCACCCGTTTAATTAGTCCTTTGCTTACCAGAGATCTAGCAGATACAATACTCCTCCAGCCATATGACGGAGAGTATGAACGGATCGGTTCAAGGGGTGAGGCATGCCTATAATACCTACCCTTGAAAACTCGAGAGAATAAAGTGTTTGGCTTCTCTATCAGCCTCCATAACTGCTTACCAAGCATTGCGGTATTGAAATCAGTTATATCCTTAAAACCTAAACCCCCGTCTTCCTTACTGACACATATTTTGTCCCATGATTTCCAATGTAGTCCTCTTGAACTACCACCAGGACTCCACCAGAATTGTGCTACAGCACTCGTCAATTTTTTTTTGGTTGCCTTAGGTAATCGATAACACGACATCGTATGGTTCGGCAATGCCGTAATCACTTATTTAATTATCACTTCCTTTCCTCCTTTTGTGAAAAACTTAAAAGTCCAACCATTGACCCTATTATTTAGACGATCCTGCACAAAGCCGAGAACTTGAATCTTAGAACCTCCAACATTTTCCGGTAATCCTAGGTAAGATCCCATTCCCGCCAAATTCTGTATACCCAAAATAGCTCTTAGCTTCTGCCTGGCCGATTCCTCAATCTTATGTCCAAATTGAATCGAAGACTTTTCAAAATTTATCAGTTGACCTGAAACCACCTCATACTCCTTTAAAATCCTGAGAATAGTGTGACATTCTTCCTTTTGAGCTTTGTAGAAGAACAAACTATCATCCGCAAAAAGCAGGTGGGAAATCGGTGGACATGCTCTGGCTACCTTAATTCCTGTTAATTGTTTCCCTCTCTCCGCCTTTCTGATATTTGCAATGCCTCAGCACACAAAATAAATAAATATGGGGATAACATATCTCCTTGTCGTAAACCTCTCTGTGGCACAATGAGCCCCCGTGGTTGT
The DNA here is from genome assembly GCF_000695525.1 of Brassica oleracea var. oleracea. NCBI lineage: Eukaryota > Viridiplantae > Streptophyta > Magnoliopsida > Brassicales > Brassicaceae > Brassica > Brassica oleracea. Next base: position 52,437,667 of record NC_027749.1, read on the forward strand.
CCATTTAGGAGAATCCTATATTGAACCGAGGATATGCACTCCATCATTAATTTAATCCAATGCTGGTGAAAACCCATCTTCTGCAGTAATGCTTTAATAAATTCTCATTCTATCCTATCGTACGTTTTACTCATATCCGTTTTAATTGCCATATACTTTTCTTGACACGCTTTAATTGTCCTTAATCCATGAAACATTTCTCGAGCTATAAAAATATTGTCAGAGCGCCCTGCCACAATTGCTGATTGAGTCTCCGAGACGAGAGAGGGTAAATATATTTTCAACCGTTGACACAAAACCTTCGATATTATTTTATACCCTACATTACATAGACTGATTGGTCGCAACTCCGTCATCCTTGTAGGTCTTTCTGTCTTTGGAATCATACAGATATTAGTAACATTTAACCTTGAATCCATTTCACCGGAGACCAGAAAATTATTCACCATCTCTACCAAATCACTCTTAATAATATGCCACGAATGTTGAAAGAAAAGAGTTGTCATGCCATCCGGTCCTGGTGTTTTTTCTGGATGCATCATAAATAGAGCCTCTCTGACCTTATCTTCAGTCGCCATTCTCAGTAACCATCGATTCATCCGAGGAGTAATCTCCGGTGTTATCTCAGTAACCTATTAATAATATGATATGAGAGTCTGTGAGTTGGTTCACTAGATAGTAACATGTATAAAAATATTTTAGCAAAAAACAAAACAAAAAAACATGTATAAAATTCATATTGTTATGGTATTTCTGAAATATTTGGTTTGAGAGATTTCCATTAGACCGTTTCATACTTACATCTTAAAAAGTTGTAACTGGTGAATATAAAATGAAATTAGTAGAATGAAAAGAAATAAAATATAAAAAACTGAATACATTTCTTTCTATTTATTTATGTTCTAAATAATAATATAATGATTTTTCGTTAATTTTTATAATTTTTTATTGATGGAATAAACATTCCATTTCATTCATTATAAATGGTAAAAAAATATTAAATAAATGAAATAAAAAAATTCTATATTATTTGATTATAAAAATTGACAATCCAGTTGCAATCTTATTAATTAGAATATCTCACATTCCACAAGAGTTGTGGAATGATGATACTTAGAGCAATATATAAATGATGTGATAATCCTTCATTCTGAATTAGCATTTGGATGTGGACTACACCCATTAATAATATATTCAGTTATGATCAGTCTCCATATCTCTTTACGTGCAAATTTTTAGGAGCTCCTTGGCATGCCAAGCGAGTCTCCACTAGAGATTAAAATTCTCTCTCCAAGCGAGTACAACTCTCTCTCTCTCTCTCTCTCTCTCTCTCTCTCTCTCTCTCTCTCTTTATATAGCTAGGTGCAAACCAAAGTGTGTTTTGTGAAAAAGAAAAGATCCTTCTAAGTTTATTTAATCTCTATAAAACTTTTAGACGTTTATACTTGTAATTGGTATCCGAATTAGAAGATAATCAACCAACAAAAATATTACGATCAACAACGACCAGATTTAGTAAAGTCTGGACGATGCATCTTCTGTAGCTTGGTAAAGCGGTCGATATCGAAATCAAGCTTTTTAATCAACCGTTTCTGCTTGGTCTGGAACCGGCTTTTGTAAAACCCTTGGAAGGTAGGTTCCTTTGCGGTTCGGATGAAGAAGGCGTAACCAGCCATGAAATACGTGGAACTTACGTAGTAGCATATGGGCTCCATCACGTCCCAAGACAGTTCCCAAAACGTCAACCTAAAAAATCCAATCGTTTGGGCCACAGCAAAGCCTAGTCCGGCCATTAACTCTCGCCGCACCATATCATCGGCTCTTTTGTCGATATCTGCTTTTATAATCTCAAGTTGCTCGAACTCTTGTATTGTCGCAGCGTCGCGAGTGGGTTCGTTTGTCGGAATTAGGCCAGCCACGGCGCTTGTTAGCTATACAAAATTAAGAAAAATATATATATATTAGATTTTTAATTTTTAATCAGCAATTTAATTGTAATTTGGTGTGTAAATGTGCATGCATGCATGCTTAGGAAATTACCTCTTCGGGTTTAAGGCAGACGAAATTTCCCAAAACGATGACGTTTCCAGCTTGGTCGAGCATATTGGCGACCCGGTTACCTTGTTCAGGATCCGAACTGTTTTCTCCGCATACTCGGACAAACTCCGACAACGGAACCCAGTTTTTCCCAATCTCTCTCAGCTTCGATTTCACCATCTCCATTTCCGCTGCTCTCATAAGCTTCTTCACGTCATCCACCGTAACCGCCGGGAAATTTGACGGAGACGTCTTCTCCGGCGTCGGCGGCGGTAACATCTCATCAAGGCGAAGCCGATTGTTCGATAAAGTCAGCTCCCTGAGTTTCTCCATCAGATTGCCCCCTCTTGGAACAAAATCCGGCGAGGAAAAGGCCTTCTTGTGGAGAAATCTCCGGCGGATTCCAGAATCTCCGGCGTCAGGAGTAATGCCCGGTTTGGTCGGAGGACGCATTCGGGTAAGACCCGAGATCCGGGAATATGTTTTGGAAATGTTGAAGAGATTTCGAACTAGTGTTTTCTTCGACGACATCGTCGATCTCTAAAGCTACCTACGGTTTTAGAAAGAGACAGAACAGAGAAAACAGGCTTTGTATTTTGGTCTGAGATTGAAACTGAAGATTTGAACTTCCTTTTATAGGTATCATCGTTGGTTCAGACAATGACGCAAACAAACTGGAAGCAACAGTATCTTTATCGCACCATATATATATTTTAACACGACAATTACACATAGGCGTTGCTTATCTATTTCTCGCCTTATTAAACTATTTTAAACGTTAGTTATGATACAGCTAACTATATACTCTATTTTAATTAACGTGCCTAATAAACGCATCTATAGCTGACAAAGCAAAACGAATAGATAGAAGATAGGACCATCTAATATTGATTACCTATTAGTGCAATAACGCATTTGGTTTATTCCTTGGTGTGAATACACTCGATAGACATCTCTGATATTTTTAAAATATAAATCATTGAAGAAGGAAGAATTTCGTTCGCATTTTTAAATCATGCAGGCATAGTAATAATAATATATATGATTAAAACGTTAACACGAAATTATTTAGATTAAAAAGAAAGAAAAAAATCCTCGTTTTTGGCGAGTTTGGATAATTAAATTGAACAATTCTCTCATGAGAGCAATATATGAGCACAATAAATATTGAGATTTAATCGTTTAGTCATGGGAATTACATTAGAGCATACACGTTTGTAATATTCTAATAGATATCTTATGATTAAACAAAGTATAAAATAGTACAAAATAAGATTAAAATTTTATCTGAAAACTTTTTTAAAATATATTTATGACACATGCATGTGTTTATTCTAAAGGTTTCCTTTTTATATTAAATTATAACTAAAATAAAATAAAATAGTGATAATTGTACAAATGAGATCGTTGAAAATTTTGCAAATGAAAGATTATGCCACGAATGAAAATGTTTTTATATCGGTTTAGCTAAGGCTAAGCTTCCGACGTCATGAGTGAGTCGCCACGCATTGCCGTCCGATCTTTGGAGAAAAGGAAAATCTTGCTGACACGCGAAGTCTTTCAAGAACTACTAAAATATTCATCTAAATCATCAAATTGAAAACCCTTATTTATAATTATACGAAATCTCTTCAATACTCTAAAACAAAATTTTGATAAAAAAATGTGTATTATCCTTTAGAATGCGGTGTTCCATAACACGTAGATTTAGATAAGTGCAAGCATCACTTCTGTATAATTGTAGGGTATAATTGTAGGCTGATTTTAAAAAATGCGGTGAGTTCTTTTTCAAACATTAAGCCAAGGAGGAATATTCCAGTAGTGGATTACGAAGACACGAGAGAACATATTCCTAACGTAATAATGTATTGTTCGAGAATATGCAGTCATCATCTTCACAAAAAAAACAATTCTTAGTGGAAGGCAACGATATGTATATATGTTTATGAGCAACATTGTCAAATGTAATCTGTACATAAATATTGTAGTTAATTGTAAGAAGAGAGTGTTTATAATAAGAAACTAGAGTATAGCATAGTTCATCGAATAATTATTTCGGGCTACTTTAACGTAAAACTGAGGTACGTGTGTGTTTGAGAACAATTTGACCTGCGTGTCGTCGGAGAATCTCACAATTAACACACACCCCAAGAAAGAAGAATGGAAAACACAGAATATGTGAGAAAGGAGGAGCAGTTGAGTAGCTAATAAATGAGTGAGGACACACGTAAACAAGTGGCCACGTAAACGCAAGAGGAGAGTTTGGAATCGATGAGTGTATGTGCATAAGAGAGTGTTGGGGAGTTGATATCTAAGGAGGGTTTCTTTGCTTTTTGTTTTTAGTTTACCAACCAAAGCTCTCACGAGAGGATCCAACTACTTTAAATTTCTTGTGGGGTCATTGTTTATGTGATAAATAACAAAGAAGGGTTGACTCTTTGCTTTTTACGAAGCAACCTTCCCCAGCTGAGTGAACGTTACTGTTTTTATTCACCCACCCACTCTCCCTTTTCTTGACCGTTAATTTTTATATATTTTTTCCATATTACCAAGTAAGTTGTAACCGATTCTTTTCCCTACTTTTTCAGACGGGTGGACAATCAGTTATTTCAAATACAATAATATTGTCAATATTTTTATACCCGATCTTTAGGTGGGTGGGTAATCAGTTATTTCAAATGGGCAAACTATAGATAGTATAGCAGGCCTGGAAAACCTAACTTAAAAGCCTATAACCAATTATACAAGCCCCAGTCTTAAGTGAACAACCTGCTCGATGGACATCCATTGCTAACATTTTTACAAGTTCCCGAGTCTTAAGTGAACAACCTGCTCAAACGACATCCATTGCTAATTGTTTTACAATTGTGGTATAAATTGTAACTAAAATTATGATTTGCCATATTGTGATTGGTGATTTTAGATATGTAGACACTTTTAATGGTTTATTTACCAATTTTTATAAAGTACAAATTTGTTTTTATAGAGCGATATTTATTAATATTTGTTTGAAATTTATAATAATTTTAAACTTATAAAAATAGAATTTATTCCTTTACATTTTTATTTTTATGAAACTTTATTTAAATAAAAATAGAATTTTTTGATTTTCTATATATGTTTATGTGTGTTTATAAAACTATATTCTTTTTAATTATTACTATCTAGTACTTATTATTCATAAATTTATAAATTGTGTTTATAATTATACTTGTTGAATTGTACGAGGTGTTTGACGTTTTCCTCTAATTGTGTTTTGAAATTTGTATTGTTATGTTGTCTCTATAACACTGGTTTAGCTTTCTAAATCGGTGATAAATTTACAGTAGTTGTCGTGTTCAGAAAAACAATTTTTTTTTACAGTAGTTAAGATTATATGATATTTATGAAAAAGTATGTGGATTGCAGTGAGTGACCTGCCTCGGTCATACTTATATATTTTTTACCAAGGGGAAAAGGGAACAGAGAAAGGTTGTAAAATTACCGCTAACATAAAATAGGTGGAGAACAAAACAAAGGTTGAAAGTGTTTGACTAAAGCTTGTTCGCGAAATAAAAGGGACTCAAAATTGAAATGTTACATTCTTATCGTCTAAATATGAAGATGTCTGGCTTACTTTATGAGACTGGAGAACCAAATTAAAGGCATTTTCTACTTATGGTAGAGATAGACGAAGCTGAAGACAAAGAAACCAGCCATCTGCATTGAAACACACACAAAAGATAAGCTCCTTTATCAGTTATGTGTGAAAAAAAAGAGAATCTGCATATATCATCATTGTTATTTTTACTGTCACATGTCTTTTTGTCTAGAAAGTCAGCAAAAACTCGAAAGAGATAGTTTACTCACCTGCTTTGAAAGAGATAATGTAGTGTAGCCGAGCTTTTCATATTCAATTCCTTAAACTGGAATACACCATACACATCAGGAACCTTGAAAGATGTATGAAACATGTCTTGCAAAGTAGGCAACACAAAGCAAGCTGAGTTGTAAGAAAAAAAGAAGAGAAGACTATGTTTTGGAGCTCAGAAATTAAGTCACCTTCTTGTCTGTTGACAAGGTTTTCAGGACATATGGGCACATCATCAGCTACATACGGTTCCCAGCTCTTCCGTGACCCACTCCAGTATCTCCACCGAAAATTCCTGCCATGAAATGACACATTATAAGCTTTGCCGCAGATTCACACTAAATCACCCGGCTATTAAAGGACAGAAAACTTTGGGAGAGTCGGAAGAAGTAGAAACCATACCAGGTCATCCTTAATCCTATATATTGGTGGCTCGTCTGCTTCTCCAACCCTGTGGTGTACAAGACTACCAGCCTGCACAAATGAAGGTTAAAGTGGTGAGTAATTAAACAAACAATCTCTATCTAACAAGGTTTATAGGAGAGTGTAAAAAGACAATGCATATACCTTCAGATGGCCTCTTTCGTGGAAGACCCATTTGCTTAGTTCAGTCACAAACTGTTCGTTGCCAGATTTGTGGAAAAAGTTTTACATATGATCATCAGTTAATCTTCTTTCAAAACAAAATAAGATATCTATCATTGTTAAAAAAAAAACATAGATCTTTGTAGCAAGAAACAGGCATGTTCATGGACTCACCAGATTGTTTGAAGGGTTCAAAGAATGTGCACGGGAGCCTGTAATCCGAAAACCATACACATCATAATGAACAAGAGAGGAGCAGGGAGATAACCGAGGGGAAGAAGAAGCAGACCCGACGAGACGACGATCGTAGTAGTTAACACGAGGCGTTGACGACCATCACGTCTTCAACAAATTGCTCGAAACATTCCCCAGACATTTTAAAAACTACGGCCCATATATCAGGAAGCGGACCCACAAAATCAAAGAAACCTGAACCCATAGAAGCCTAATAAGGCCCACTCCAGTTGTTGTTGGATAAAAAGAAGACCGGCTTCTTTCTCATTCCCACAAATCTTATCTTCGCTAGAGACATGTTCTTAAACCTGATCCAGCACGTACCACGTTCTGTAATTTTGTACGAGACTACAGTTTGGATTAATAATGTTTATATATACACGTGGACGATGGGATCCATGTGACACTTTAATTTTAGTACGGGTCTCTTTATACTAATGTTAATTTATGCAAGACTTAGAGCATGATTAAGAGAGGATTTTTAGGGTGAGGTTCTTAGCGGAATATAAGAACCCGTCTCTTAATTTTCAACTAAAAAAGCTAAGAACCGGCTCTTAAATAAGAGATTTAAGAACCGGTATGCAAGACTTAGAGCATGATTAAGAGAGGATTTTTAGGGTGAGGTTCTTAGCGGAATATAAGAACCCCATCCCAAAAACTCCCCATTGATCATGGTCTTAGTTTCTTAATCACGGCCAAGTAGACAACACTTGGTGATGCTTAGTAACTTTAATTAATCTTTACGGTAATAGACAAACTTTTCCAAACACAATTTTTGTTTTTTTTTGGTAAAATGTTAAGATTATATTATCAAATTTTCATTTTTTTACAGAAGAACATAGACACAAAATAGCAGAGTGCAAGAATTAAAACTAAACAGAGCATCTAAAGCATGGTATAACTTTAAACAAAAGAAGATGATGTCCGGAAAGGGACTGATGTTAATACAAATTTGTACATACTGAATTAGTTTTATGCATTAAAAGTATTGTCTAGTCTATATATGCAAGACTCAAATAAATACTATAAAACCGATTTTGCAGTTGCTCAAATAGTAAAGATTACATATAAAATAATAGCGAAACGACTCTAATTTATATTCAACTCTGAGATTTATGTAATATAAATATATTTTAAAAGCGTGCAATCTGACTTTTAGTCTGTATTTATCTTTTTAAACATCCGATTTATGTAATATAAGTTAGTCTGTATAAATTAGTTAACTATGACGTTTTTGACTGAGTCTCGGTTATTATTTATTCGATTGTTTAAACATTTAACCGAGTCAGTCCAATATAGCATTCCCTGGGTTCCCAATAAGTTCACATTGGGGAATAATTAATTACTAAAAGAATCCCCTAAATCGTGGCGTAACCTAGGGGCAACCACTTGTCAATTTTAGCCATTAAGGAGGTTAAGGTTGTGAGTTGTGACATTCGCATTTTTTAAGTTTGCTGAACCATCAGATTGCTTTTAGTATTTGCTGGTAAAATGGTCAAATGTGAATTAATCTTGATCTAAAAAAAGATAGTGTATGAAAAACTACAGATCGAATCTTGTATATCATGGTTTTGGATATTAGGTTAAGTTGTCCATATCCTTGTAGCACTTGCATCAAAATACTCTTACTGCATAAGTTCATTAGCGGTAATCAGTCGCCAGCACGATCATAATATAATAGGATAGTTATAGTACGAATTTGTTGATTGATAAGCTTTTGATTAATTAAAAGAAAGCAAAAACGTATGGAATCTTTCTACCCACTTATCTATCTGTTACGCAAAACTGAGAGTTGGAAGTACGGGAAACAAGGAAGGCAAATGTTGGGATAAACATGACATTTAATTATTTTAATCATTTTGCTTTAGTGATGATTAATTCGGATTAGTTTTTTTAAACATACATTATTATATAACTAAAAAGGACAAATTAATCGGAAGTCCCAACTCAAAAGCATATGATAAAAGGAATCTATCCCGGGCCATATGCGCATCTTCTTTCCCATTGATCAATAAGAAGTATTTTCTCTCCTTTTCCTCCTGTGAATGTAAATCTACACCTCTATGAATATAAAAAATAAACCCTAGTTAACGACTGTATGATTTTATCGTTACTTGCAAACTAGAGTTTGACATTGTTGCTTGGGTCTGAATGCCTATCTCACATTTATTACAACTTGTCTTTAATCCCATATTAAGACAAGAGTAAACAAACCTACGCGAACTCCAAATCTTATCCATATAAAAAATTTAAACATTACATATGCCACTAAACTAAATTACTTTACCTACATATCCACCCACATAAAGTCTATCAAAACCACATATATCGCTTAATGGCTAAGACAATAGAGTGTACAAATTCAAGGTGGTGCATGTATCTCTGTCTTTTTGGGTGATTTTATTATGTTTTTCTTTATAGATTCGACTTTAGCTTTTGTGTGATAATGTTGTAAATGCGACTAACGATCAACTTAGTTATGTCAAACATAAATAAACATGGACTGGTATTTTGTAGCCTCAACTTTGAAGGTATTTCCATACCGTGTTGTTACCCGTATAGAGTTTTTGGGGGTTTTAAAAAGTTCGTTATATATGAAAGGAAACTTCTGAAGTCAAACGATATAATATCAATTGAGCAATTTTCACCAACCATACGTCTTTTTATAATATTTTGGATCTGGCATGGATCGATTTCCCCCACACAAAAAAAAATATTTCCCAAAAAAAAAAAATTGTTTCAAAATATACATAATTTTCATATTTCATTGTAATTTTTTATTTATTGGATGTTGTGTAATCAATTAAATAATATTTTTTTAATAATTAGTTGAATTTATTAATTAGATATTTTGAAAAGGTAACAAAAAGTATTTACGTTATTCCTCCTAAACACACTCATTCATTCATTTGTATTCTATACATTGTACATGTGTAAAATTCAGTTATTTTATACTATAAGAGGATGGTTTTATATAATAAAAAAACAAGATTCAATATTGGGGTACTAATCAGTAATCAATAACCAAACCCACTTTAATGTTGAAAAAAACACAGAAAAAATAAACAAAATGCAATCGGTAAAAGTCAAACAAAGATGGAGGAGGAATCTGTAGAAAGGAGAGGCCCGGAGAAGGAAGGAACGTGAGAGGACACGTGGCAGAAGTAGAAGTGTGACCCAAGGAAAAAGGAGTATTAGGGAGACGACACGTAACAAAATTAGTAAGCATGCCCATGTGGCCTCTAAATTTACATCACTCCTTTCACTTGCGTGGAACTCGTCCTTGTCAGCCACTTTCATTCCTTCCTTCGTCATTATTCTTTTAATAAGTACTTACTTACATTAATAGTAGGATAACTATTTGTTTGTGTAAATAAAAACAAGTAAACAACAACTTCAATCTCGTTTATGTAAACATAACCGGAAAACTTGCAACATAACCGGTTATGTACACCTCTTATCTGATCTTGATCGTACGTGTAATCCATACCATATTATTATTACATGCATGTGCTTCCACATTAACAAATACCGTTCTTTCACGAAACTATCTAAGTTTTATCTACAAACACGTTCGAGTTGAGATATACGTGTGTATATATATCTAGATTAAGCGAATCAAATTATAGAATGCGACGTAATAAACTTGTATAAGAGACAATATGATGGCCCGACAGTGGACACCATTTATAAAATCACATTTATACGTCTGGAAAAGAACTTTAACATATGTGAGTTGTATGATGTGTCTCCCTCCTATTGTGAGAATAGCTATGGGGGGACTGGGGAGGGGGACATACAACCAACAGAACTTTATCCGTTTCATATTCTAATTGGATGAAGAAAATCAAACTTACATTACCCGAATATCTTAATTCAAAATATCAAAGACGACATGGTTATATCGAGATAAATCTTTTATACATGGTTTAAATTAGATTTTACAGTCTAACTCATCTTTAATCTCTTGCGCCTTCAAGTCGTATTTTGGTAAAAATAAAATAAAATACCGAGTTACGTGAAATATTTTTGACACTTCGATGATCTCTTATTGTTTTTTAACCTGCAAAAAAAGTACAGTAGCTAAGTTGAATTTTATCGTCGTCCCCTTTTGAAGGCCTCGTGAACCTCACGTGCATAGCCGTCACTCAATGTCGGAATAAACTTTCCTTATCTTCTTCTGCGAACTATTTATTTCTTCCTAATTATATACCTTCCTATGATTCCTGTTCGTTTCCTAGTTCTTTCGCATTACACACCTAAAAAAGGCACACTCTATAACCTTTATTCTGTTTTTTACCAAGTGTCCATTTTTCTACAATGAAAGTGTAGACTACTATTTCTTTTCTTTTTAACAACATGTACTATTTAAAACCTACAATCATGTCAACTATATATATATATATATATATATATTTGTTTGGAACCCCTTAAAAGCAGGCGCAATGCATGTTAAAGGAATATACAAGTTCACAAAGCCTTCGTTGAATTTGTATTTGGCTTAGTATGCGTATCATTTAGATATATTTTCCTTACAACTTTGAAATACTTTTATGAAATATGACCGTAGGTCTCACACACCTTTAACGTTCGATGATACGCGCAAGTCCCAAAATATTTATGTTTTTAATTTAAGGTAACATGATTCTATATGAATTTTGTCTTCCGGCGTTATGATAATTTATGACAGAAGAAATTCCGTTAGCCTGATGAACAGAAGAGTGTTTAGTGGTTAGCATGCGCATACGTACAACGCAAAGGAGGTCATGTTCAGTTAATCGCACCGCGGATTATTATAACACTCTTGATGAAGCAAAATTCAGAATGATGATGTTTCAAATAAATTAGTAAAAAAAGAAAATCCGGGAAGATTCGTGGTTATAGATTTATAGTCACTACATAGTAGGTAGTGTAAAATAATACTCAGTAGGGAAAACGGGAAAAGGAGGAGAATATTGCTTTTCAAATGGAAATGAGTGGTCTCGAGCTCCGAAAACAAAGAAAAAAAAATCCCTATAAAATTGACTAATTAACGGTATGCTAAAACAAGCAAAGACAAAGACAGTTTGTGTATACAGATTGTAGACAAACATGAATTATATAAAAGACAAAACACATTAATATCCAATAGTTATCACATGATCGAATCACTTGATACTTCAGAATTTGGTCGCCTTCGGGATCCACACCACGTCTCTTGTCCTGAATAGTCAGCCACCTTATTTCTATGTTTTACAACTTCCGTTATAATGAAAATAATGATGAAATGCGGGTTTCCTCTTATTTTCTTATCATAACGAGAATTCATTACACATCTTATATCTAAGAGCATGAAAATATTTATTTTAAATTTTTTGATTCAATTAATAAAAATCAAAATAAATAATTTTATTTTATTTCAAACACTTTTGTTAATCACTTATAGAAGAAATATATAAATAGTGCTAAAATATGATTTTTTGTTTGTTTTCTTATCTTATGTAAAAAAATTATTATATGCTAATGTTTAGTTTACATTAAATAGTAATTATGCTACTAAGACAAATAGTTGAATAACATTAGTATATATGAAAAAAGTGAAAAGGTTATTATTAATTAATAATAAATTGGATATAGAATTTATTTAGATATTTTTTTACAAAGAGAAAATGAAGCAAACATTTGAAGTAAATGTTGTTTCATTTTTTTCATTTTGAAGAAAATAAACTTTGAAGATAAATATATAGTCAATCACTCGATATGTGCTAAAAATATCTCAATAACTTGAATATAAAATATTTTTTTTCTTTTTGAACAACAGAATATAAAATATCTATATTTGAACATGTATATCATACTCACAAAAGCATTTTATATTCAACGCACTGTCCTAATTAAGGGAAATAAATAACAGATGACATAAGTGTAAATAAAGCAGGGAAAATAACTCAAGAATAATTAAGGTCATAATCTTCCAGCTTATAAAAAGCATCTCATAGGACTCAAACCTTACCAAAGTCATATCCTATTGTATCATTCTCCTTCAAACATAGTCAGAGAAAAACAGCAGCTCTTGTCTGAAAAAAACTAGAGAGAAAGAGAGAGAGAATAAAGAATGGATCATACGGTACTAAGCTCTCAAGTGTACCCATACACGATCCAAACCCAAAGCGAGTGCATCATCGTGAACCAGATCGATGGATCATCATCAGGCGACGGATCAAAGCCAGTGAAGCGGCGGAGGAAGAGGAGAAGCAAAGAGTCGTCAGCCAACAACGAAGATGACGTAAGTGATAATTTGTGGGATTATGAGAGCTTCTAAGTGTTTTAACCGTGATGAAGCACACGAACAAAGTAAAAAAGGAGTGAAGTAACCGTAAGTATTTGAGAGAGAAGAGAAATTTGAGAATTTAAGAGAATGAGAGGATTTGTGAGATTGAGAGAATGAAAGAAATGTTTGTATTGAATTGTGTGTTTAATTGTGTAACATACATGGTGTATTTAAAGGAAACAAAAGCAATAAGCACTCAATGGTGGAAGAATAAATAACTAGTAGTGGACTAGCCA
>NC_027749.1:52454535-52469661 GCF_000695525.1 Brassica oleracea var. oleracea
CTCCCACTTCCTCCACTAACTAGTAGTGGACTAGCCATTCCTCCCCATTTGGTAAGTGATATGGCCACTTCTCCCACTTCCTCCACTAACTAGTAGTGGACTAGCCATTCCTCCCCATTTGGTAAGTGATATGGCCACTTCTCCCACTTCCTCCACTAACTAGTAGTGGACTAGCCATTCCTCCCCATTTGGTAAGTGATATGGCCACTTCTCCCACTTCCTCCACTAACTAGTAGTGGACTAGCCATTCCTCCCCATTTGGTAAGTGATATGGCCACTTCTCCCACTTCCTCCACTAACTAGTAGTGGACTAGCCATTCCTCCCCATTTGGTAAGTGATATGGCCACTTCTCCCACTTCCTCCACTAACTAGTAGTGGACTAGCCATTCCTCCCCATTTGGTAAGTGATATGGCCATTTCTCCCACTTCTTCCACTACTTCCCTTTGTTTAATTCTTCATGTCAACAAAGGGCGACGGAAGTGATGTTTAGGAAGAGGAAGTTGACCGATGAGCAGGTGACTATGCTTGAATATAGCTTCGAGAACGAGCATAAGCTTGAGTCAGGGAGGAAAGAGAAGATTGCGGGAGAGTTAGGTCTTGACCCGAGACAGGTGGCTGTATGGTTCCAGAACCGCCGTGCAAGGTGGAAGAACAAGAAACTCGAGGAAGAGTACGCTAAACTCAAGAGCCAACACGACTCAGTCGTCCTCGGCCAATGTCAGCTCGAGTCTCAGGTATACATTTTTTATCTTCATCATTTATAGATCAGAGAAATTTATGATCTCTGTGTTCATGACTCTATTGACATTTTTAGCAAAAAAAAAAAAAAAAAAAGACTCTATACATCATAATGTGGTTGTTATTAATTAGGATTGTTAAATATTATAGAGATGTGAAACTTAATAAAACTGAAACCCTGTATAAATATTTCAATCCGGTAGGCTTATTTATTATAGGACCTAGGAAGCGAAGGCCCACAAATAACATGAGTGGATTGGTTCGTCATTCTTTTATCTTATCCGAAACAGTTCAGTCCGTACAAACTCTATTGGGCTCGTTGATACTAATTTATATGTTTGCATATTATTTTTGCAGGTGCTAAAACTGACAGAACAACTGAGTGAAGCTCAGAATGAGATACGAAAACTTTCAGAACGACTTGTTGTCCAAGAAACATCAACTTCAAGTTCGTCGTTTTCTGTTGAAGCCAATGATGCACCAACTGATTTCGAATTTTCACCAATGGATACAATCAATTACAACATTCCATTATACATGTTGGATAATAACTATTATTTACAAAACATGGAGTATTGGGATGGTTTGTATGTGCAATTTTAACAGCTTAAGTAATTTGAAGTCTTAAGGATGAAAAACATGTTCTAGAGGTAATGTAGAAATAGATGTTGGCCACACTGTTGTAAATGTAATGTTTTAAGTATCTATTTTAATAGTATAGATATAAAATGGTTATTCTAGTTTCTTATTTTTCCTCTAGTTTCATACATATAAAAATCTGATTTATTGGCTAATATACATAATGAAGAGATGCCTACTTCCAAAGCATGCATAATTTAACTTTCACTGTTACCAAATTGGTCTTTAAATCCAGATGAAAACAGTAGGCATACCATTCATTATCTGGTGTGGGGGGCTCAGTTATTACCGTGACAAAAGCAAAAGGAGGAGGAGTCAGCAGTAGAACGATGTTTGGCCTTTGAGGCTGGTGTAACGTAAGAGACGACGGCGGTGATGTCATCAAGCTTTCCTCCTGCATCCAGCCTCCTGAGCCGCGGCTGCGAAAGGACTCTGCCGTTTTTGGTCAACAGCTCTAGAACGTGCCAAATCCGCAATCTTCTGAGCCGTAGCTTTGGGGTCTAATCCGGGCCTAACGGAACTAACAACCACAACTGTGATCTCATCGTTGTAGAGGTTATCATAGACGACACCATCCGTTCCCGCCACAATCACATCTTCAGCCTCCACATCAATCATGAATACCTGATTCACCACCAGTTAAGAGAGAAATGCGTCCTAATGTGGAGGAGCCCTTTGGCTGTGGTTTGAGAATGTGCTTTCTCTAACACCATTAACGGGTCAACAGAAGAATCCTTCTTAGCCTGTTCTCTAATAGCTGATACAGAGTTCGCGTGAAAGCAAGCCAGCCAGAAGACTACGTACTTGACTTGTAGAAGAGAACCAGAAGCAGCAGACATGAGGGCTCATAGAGAGAGAGAGAGAGAGACCAGTTGAGAGGTTTAATCTGGATAGACAAAGTGGTAGTAGCTGACATCTGATTCTGAATAAAAGATAAACATCTTCCACTGCTTTTGAAATACCGACACACTTTAAATTCAAAGAGCTACATATTACCTGGCTTTTCAGTCTTGAGAGAGATAGGTTTTATTAGTTTACGATAGAACAAGTATGTTATTATGTAGATTGATTTTACCAGATAAATATCTTCTAGGTAGATTTGTCTGTGTATATATGTCATGTCTTCTCTAAGTCTTGAAAACAAAAAAAAAATAATAAGAGATGCCATGGAATGGATAACTCCTCCTATTATGGATGGACATGGACCTACGAACGATCAACATTGTTTGGTCGGTCGATTCTCCCAATCAAAATCACTGGTCAAGTCGATTGGTACATTTCATTGGATTATCTGTCCAAAATTAGGAGTTTTCGAAAAATTGTCTATTTGGTAAAAATGTCCCCACACCCAACAAGCAAAGATACAAAAGTAAAAGTCATATCTCATCTCCTTATTTTTCCCTCATCAGTGCAAAAATTCGATCCCACCGTCGTTTTAGGACCAGCAAGCAAACATCATACATTTAATAACACAAACTTCAATCCTCACCTAATGTTTGTCACTCACCATCGTATCATGAGATGACCCCCGAAAAAATCGAAAATCAACTTTGTTGTTGTTTCTGCTAAGCTATAAGCTTTATGTGTACTTATATGATTAAAATTCACACTGGGGGAACAACAGCACTAGAGCTGCCTGCTGCTTTCACTATTAAACAAAAATACCAAAAACATACTTATAAACTACACTCTTCTTCTACTTTCATGTCTCTCTCTCTCTCTCTTAGGAACTTCTTCTACCAATGTCTTTGCCTGAAAACTCCCCCGCCGTCCCAAACACATTCATTCCACCCCCGCCTCCGATCGACGTTAACAGAGCCGACAACCCTCCAACGGGATTACTACTTCCATTACCAACAGCTCTCCCCAATCCAAGAAAGTCAAGCGTCGTCTGTTTCGGACCAAACACGCAAGAGTTCCCCAACATTAGCTCTTTCAGACCCCCCGATCCTCCTCCGCTACCACCGCTGCTGCTACAAGGTAGTAGTCCCAGCCCAAGATCGTGACTGCTGAGTTCCATGGATGACGACGAAGCACTCGACACTAGGCCTAACCCGCGAAGTAACGAGCCACCCGAGCCCGTGGAACCCATTTGGGCAGCTTTCTGGAGCAATGCGGTTGCTGACATCGCTGGCTGGGGCGGAGGAAGACTCAGAGGGGTTAGGAAGTGAGGTGGTGGATCTTGTGCCATCGTGGGTCGTCCGAACAAAGAGGGATTGGTGGAGAGACAGAGAGAGATGGGTTCCATGGATGAAGATGGTGCGAACAGACTTGTGGAAGGAGGAGTTGAGGATGCATATAAACTAGGCGAAGCTGTCGTTCTTGGAGTGCGGCTATGGTCATCGCTCACGTTGAAACCGATGGTTCTTGGAGGTTCTTCGTCCATGATGACTTCAAGAGGGTTGTTTTCAGGAGATTCTGGAAACAGAGGAAGGAGTGGGTCATTCACATAAATGTATAAACTATAAACTTAGAAGGATATAACAGCGGGGCTAGAGAGTTTGTGTAATATGCACCTGAAGAACTCTCAACCGGCAAAACCGAGGGAGATGAGATTTTGGCAGGCTCATTCGAAGTGGGAGGCGGAGTAAGAGGAGCGGCGGATGCTGGAGATTTCAGGTCAGGTTCGAGGACGACGGATGTTTGAGGACAAAGTTGATTGGTATGAGTATGATTATTGGCAGTCTCTTCAGCCAACACATCACAGAAAGCTCTGTGCGTTATGAAGCTATCTTTCCTGCAAGCAACCAACATGTTAGTCTCAAAGATCCAAAATTTGTAAAAGAAGAAGATCGAAAAGGGGACCTGGAAAAGAGAGTTCCACAGTCGCATCGATACTCCTTGGTGCCGCAAATCTTGGAGTGAGCCTTCCAATCAGACTGAACAGCGTACTTCTTGGAGCATTTATCGCACTTGTATTTCTTCTCGCCGTGTTTCCGACAAAAGTGTTTCTTGATCCCAGTGAGATCTCCGAGAGCACGCGAAGGGTCGTGGTGAACACAGCCGGACACAGGACAGACATAGACTTTCTTCCTCACTTCCTTGCTCGATCTCTGCCGAAGCTTCCAGGGTAGGTTGTGACCACGACGGTGGAGCTGGAGGTTCTGGTCTCGTTGAAAGCCTTTCTTGCAGATTTCGCAGACGAATCGGTTCGTCGCCATCAGAGTTTTGGGTGACAAAGCTATCACCTCCGCTCCTGGATCTGAAGAATATATGAGTAAAGAAGAAAAAAGTTTTTTAAAAAAAAAAAAAAAAAGGGGTACCAGGCATTCCGGGGAGGTTCCGTTTCTTCTTAGGAGGTTTATGGTTTTGGTTTCCGGTGGACGAGACGCTTCTTGCATCCCCGGAAACCGTTGATGAATTATCTAAATCTACCGGCATCTGCTAAATCTCAGCTTCTTCTTACTCTGTTTATTACTATCGTCTTTATTTTTCAGCTACAAGTCAATCAGCTTTTCGTAAAAAACAAAACCTTTTTTTCCACCAAACTTTTCTTTCTTTCTGACCTCTCTTCCCCAGAAAGGAAGATCAAAACTTCATTACCCGAGAAATATTAGTATTATTTAACCCTCAACACGCTTCCTCCATCCACCGATCTGTTTCAACGGCTGAGATTCCACCGGTGTTTGATCCTTTCTTTCCCTATAGCCCGCGGCTTGGCTTGTGAGACTTCCTTCTTTGTGAAAGCTTCGATTTTATTTCGTTTCTTTTGTTTGTCCCAGACAAAGGATCTTTCTTCTTCTTTCTCTCTCTCGATAGGGGACAATTATACTATTTTCTTTTTCTCAACTTTTCTGCATTGAAAATTTATATATATATATTTATTTACTACCTACAATTTCTTTTATATTTGTGTCGGCTTTCCCATTTTTTTAATATTATGATTTTTGGATTCCCATGCACAATATTTTAATTAACACAATCTCTCTTCTTTTCTTTCTTTTTATTTTTTTGACGACGGTGTACAAAATAAAAACACCAAACATTCATGAGTCAAATGGTAATTTTTTTACCAGTTTAGCCAAAAGAAAAGAGAAAACAAAAATCATAGCATGTGGATTTCTGCAGTGCCCCCAATAAATGCAGTATCAGGAATTTTATTGTTTTTCTATTGTACATGTTACGTAATCAACTGACCAAGTATTTAATTTCCCTGACTTTATTGAAATTTTCGTTTTCGTTTCTTTTTCAGTAAGATTTTTTTTCACGACAGAAAAATAAAAGGAAGAAGCGATTATTTACTTCTACTGGTGATAATAATAAGAAATAGCGTTTTGTTTAAGCGTTTACATGCCTTGTTGGCATTTGGGACGCTTAGATGTTGCCACGTGAGTCTGTTTATCTGAGTTGCATCCGTTGGATAAACTGGACGATGGCATGTGGAAAAATACTAACCAGCTTTGGATTTTGCGTTCTGTTTACACCGCCACATCACTCAACATATTTTTTCCATTACAAGAAAGTAGTTATTTTAGAATAGAAAGGGGCGAAACTATGCAGTTTCCCTTCTTTGGGCTCAGTTTCTCTCTCGCGAAAAGGAATCTTTCTTTTGTGAGTGGAGCTTTGGTTTTAACACCGGTGACTCATAACTCACCGCCTCGCTTAAAAAACACTTTTTTCAGATCAATCTTCAAGTTTTTTAGGGTTTGTTCATAAAATCCAAGCGGCGGAGAATTATAATCTCAATAATCAAGCTAATATTCAAGATGTCGTTTGCCCTGGATAAAGCGATGATGGAACTATCTCTTGATGAGGCAGATGAGCCGTTCTGTATGCCGGATTTACCGCAATTCAAGTCGTGTGAAAGAAACTCAAGGAGTTTAATTGGAAGAACCTTGAATCCGGAGTGCCAGAAGATGTCTAATCTGATTCTGAATATGCCCCGAAAGTGGCAGAAGAGTGGGAAAGTAAGAGGTGTGGCTTTATCGAAGGAGCGGTTCCAGTTTATCTTTAATCATGAACATGATCTGGATGAAATTCTGGAGAAAGGTGTTCATACCTTTAACGACTGGACGCTAGCTATTGACCGTTGGATGGAAAAGCCCCCACCTGATTATCTCCAATTTATCCCTATCTGGGTTCAGATACGAAACATCCCGATCAATTACTATACTGAAGAAGTGATTACTGCCTTAGGAGATATTGTCGGGAAGACAATAGAAGTGGCCTTTGATCCAGAAAAGCCTCAGTGTCAAGAGTATGTAAGAGTCTTGGTTCGGTTTGATGTCTCAAGACCGCTGAGGAAGACTAAAGTTGTGATTCTCCCTGAAGGAGGTTCTTCTATTGTTTACTACAACTATGAGCGAATTCAGAAGAGGTGCTATGAGTGTCAACGTCTTAACCATGAAAAAGTCAAGTGCCCAATCTTAGTGAGAAAGAGGCAAGGTTTGGCTGCGGAGAGAAGGCAGAGGATTCTTGAGGAAAAGGAAGCAGCTGTGAAGTTTATTGCAAATGATGATCCTCTGTTTGGCGTTTTAAGAGAGGATCAAGTTGGGATTTGCAAAGAGACGGGAAGAAGGAAGATAGCTCCAGAGGTCTTAGATGAGATGAGAAGATATCTGATGATGACCAATGGTGAAGACAAGTGTATTCGAATTGATAGGATTCGAACTTCAGTGGCTGATGCTGAGAAGGATCCTATCAAGCAGAAGACGGTGCTGAGGCTTGAACCAATGCCGACATTCACCAAGGATATTGATAAAGGGAAAGGTGTGGTGTTTGATTTTGATCTAAATATAGAAAGCCACACTAAAGATATGGATGGAGGTTCGAAAGAAAAACTGATTGGGGTCAGCCATTAAAGCACAAAACATGGCCTTACCTATGGATCAGTCAGAGGAGAGGGACCTAAGGGAAGTGCTGAATAGAAGTAGATTGGAAAGACCAGCCTCAACTTTGTCTACTCCTGAGATGGTTAAGGTAGTGAGGGACAATGAGATCAAATATGGTTCGCTGAGTCTTAGTGGCAACTCTACGGAATAAGGTTCTAGTTCTTCTATGATTAGACCATCCGGAGTTGCTCAGAAGACTAGTAAGCCAAGAAGAAGACCTTATACCAAGAAAAGACAGGAGCGGCAGAAAGACTCATCAAATATTCTACAGGACCTGTATGGGAGTGAAGTAAGGAATGAAAGGAGTGGTAGCAAGAGGAAGGTAACAGGGGAGGACTTCTCGAAAGAAAAAATCGCAAGGCGTGAAGAAGAAAGGGTGATCCCGCATGAGGGATCGCTGGAAGCTTAATGAGCATAGTCAGCTGGAATTGTCAGGGATTGGGTCTCCCTCAAGACCTGAAAATTCGTCGCCTTGGGGAATTGCGTAAAAAACATTTTTCTGAGGTGTTGTTTTTGATGGAGACTATGAAGTGTAGAAATATATTAGTGGACTTGCAGGTTTGGTTAGGGTATGAGCGGGTTTTTAAGGTAGATCATGTTGGTCATGCGGGGGGGCTTGCTATTTTTTGGAAGAAGTCTGTTAATATCGACTTTAAATATGTAAGCAAGAACTTATTAGACTGTATAATACAATATTGTGATCTGGCATTTTCGGCGTCTTGTGTTTATGGACCCTCTGATTTAAGGAGTAGGGAGGCCTTATGGGAACGTATGAGTCGGATTGGTGTAAATAGATGTGAAAGCTGGTGTGTCTTTGGGGACTTTAATGATATTTTGCACAATGGAGAAAAGATTGGGGGTGTCTGGAGATCAGATGAGTCTTTTACTTCGTTTAATCAGATGGTGGAAGCTTGTAAACTGGAGGAATTACCAGGCCATGGTAATGGGTTTACTTGGGGTGGACAGAGGTACACCTACTGGATACAATCAAGACTGGACAGATGCTTTGGGAACAAGGCTTGGTTTGATCAGTTCCCATGCTCAAATCAGACCTTTATGGACAAGAGAGGATCAGATCATCGTCCGATCTTGATTAATCTTATTGAAGCTCAAGACTCCTACAGAGGTTGTTTTAAGTTCGATAAAAGACTTTTGGAGGTGGAAGGTGTAAGAGATAATGTGTTAAATGCGTGGGTTTTGGGAGGTTCTGTACGGAAAGGATTGAAGAAGCAGATCAATCTTAATGCCAGAGATAGAATTATCCACGCAGAATATGCCTTGGAACAAGCGCAATCTTCAAACTGCCCGACTGCCTCACAGATTAGTTTCCTGAAGAGAGAGCTAGTTAAAGCTTACAGAGATGAAGAAATTTATTGGTGGGAGAAGAGTAGAGATAAGTGGCTTTACAGGGGAGACAAAAATACTCGGTTTTTATAACTTTTGGGAAGAAGGTACCTGAAGAGAAGAGAATCTTTGTCAGAAAAAAGCTTGGTATTGATGCTGAGGGAGGGAACTCAAAATATTTGGGATTACCAGATTGTTTGAAAGGTTCAAAGGTTCAGTTGTTCTCCTACATCAAAGAAAGAATGAGTAAGAAAATCTCTGGATGGCATGCAAGAACACTCTCTCAAGGTGGTAAGGAGGTGATGATTAAGGCTGTCGCCTCGGCCTTACCCGTATCAGCTATGTCTTGTTATAAACTGCCTAAAACAGTTTGTTCTAATCTAACCAGTGCGATAGCAAATTTCTGGTGGAGCTCAGTTGAACACAAGAGGAAGATTCACTGGTTAAGTTGGGATAAAATGTGTTTACCAAAGGAGAGTGGTGGTATGGGCTTTAAAGACTTAGAGTGTTTTAATCAAGCGTTGCTGGCGAAGCAAGCATGGAGACTTATTCATTGTGAAGACTGTCTTTTAACCAAGGTGATGAAGGGGAAGTACTTCGAGAATAATGATTTTATGAGGGCTTCCTTGGGTGCTAAACCATCATATGCTTGGAGAAGCATTCTTTATGGGAGGGAGCTTCTGGAGAAAGGGCTTAAACGTGCTGTTGGTAATGGTAGAAGCCTTCTTGTCTGGACAGATAGATGGCTTCAAGATGAGGATGGGGTTTGTAGACCTCCATTTAGGCGCCAGAGAGACTTTAATGTTAACTTGAAAGTCTCAGATTTAATTGATGGCTGCACCCGTAGATGGAATGAGAGGATTCTGTCAGATAACTTTGTACCGAGAGATATTAAAATTCTCAAGCAAAATCAACCGGTGGTGTCTGATGAAGATTCGTGGGTCTGGAAGATGACAAGGGATGGAGTATATTCTGTGAGAACAGGGTATGAACTCGCATTTTCTGTTCATAATCAGGAGCTCATAGAAGAGATGACAGCACGACCGTCTTTGAATCCTCTTAAAGCCCATGTATGGAGTATTAAGGCACCATCAAAGATAAAGGTTTTCATTTGGAAAACGCTTTCTGGTGCACTTGCAGTTAATGATAGTCTGATTGCACGAGGAATGAGATGTGATAATATCTGTCAGATTTGTGGAATGGACGGTGAATCCATCAACCATGTTCTTTTCTCCTGTTCTTTGGCTAGACAAATATGGGCAACATCGGGCTTTCCTTCTCCTTTAGAGGGGTTTGATGAAGTGTCTGTGTTTGCCAATTTGAATTACGTGCTTAGGGTGTGGAATGATCAGCGCTGGGATAAGGAAATAACAAGAATTTTTCCCTGGACGCTGTGGTACCTGTGGAAGAATCGAAACTCCCTTTTGTTTGAGGGCTTTTTACAAGAAGGGTATCAGATATGTGGGAAAGCCAGAGAAGCTGCAGAGTTATGGTACCTAGCTCTGGATTTGGAGAATAAAGAGGAAAGCAGATGGGGGGTTAATAAGGGAGATAGGGATATCGAGTGGAAAGCTCCACCAAGGAGCTGTGTTAAATGTAATATTGGTGTGGGTTGGTCGAGAAAGACAAAGATAGCTGGAGCTTCTTGGGTCTTACGGGATCATTGTGGAGTGGTTTTGCTCCATAGTCGTCGTTCCTTTGGATTGGTGGAATCAAAGGATGAGGCGAATTTTTTGAGTGTTGTATGGGCTATGAAAAGTTTAGTTAGCCATAGATGTCTGAAGGTTCACTTTTCGTTTGAAGGAAGCTGTTTGGTGAATGCCATCAATAGGCCAAAGGCATGGCCTTCTTTCAACTTTAAAGTGAAAGAAATCAGATCGTTGCTTGATCGTTTTTTGGACTGGAAGGTTTATATAGAATCTTTTGAAGCTAATAGGGGAACTCGACTCATTGCAAGGAGTGCGATGCGAGATAAGTGGTTTCAATCTTATGTGTCTCGAGGTCAGCCCCGATGGCTTTCAAATGTGTTTAATAGGGAAGCCTTAGCTTGTAATAGTAGCTTTCTTTAATCTTTGTGTGTAAGATATGTTGTACTCTTCTTGCCTTTGGCTGTTCAATGAAATACTCAGAAGGAAAAAAAAAAGAAAGGGGCGAAAAGAAAGGGGCGAAACTTATCGCGATATATGGAATTTACTGGATCATCTATGGATGGATACTGTATATACATTGCATTCTATGGCTTGTCGTGTTTGGAAAGTTGTAATAATATATGATTTGATAAAATCTTGTAGTAATGTTCCTTTTATACAAACGTCCATTAGAACTAGCATTTGACTTTGCAAACATATAAATTAATTAATTTGGGCCCCCTTTTATTGCTTTCCCTTGTTAGTTTCAAAGGAGGAATTATTTAGGCCCATGGGTCCCTCCACAAACACACTATTCTGCCAGCTTACAAATTCCGTAGCATATGGTCCAAAATAACAGTTCCAACCACTAGTATCCAATAATCTAACATTAGCGAACTATCATCTTTCAAAATCTTGTATTGTTGTTTGATGATCTTGATACATATTAGTTGTAAACTTATCCTTAGTAGCATTTGAGGTTTACAAGTCAGCATCATGATTTTCTTAAATTTAATTATTTATTTAAATATATTTTAAATTAATCAACAGTTATTCAAATTTTGATATGTAAATTAAGACTTTTGTATTTTCTTTTTTGTTTGAAATTTTATTGGTTTTGTTGTCTTCTGATATTGGGTTGGACCAATTATTGAAAAGGACAAGGCTGACGCTGGTTTTTAATGAGTAGCCCCCATGGACGTTACACCACTCATTATTCATTCAAGATTTATAAATATACGTTGTCCAGAGAAAGATATGGTTCAAATTGTTTGTCCAAAAATAGACACAGGAATTGTCTCTGGTTTTACACTAAGCATGACATCATTGCATGGCTATTCATTACAAGAAAACAGCAAAGATTCTGAGGGAAAAAAGCGTCGGAATTTCGTCGGAATATCGTTATTCCGACGACATACCAACAAAACAAGTCGTCGGAAATAATTCCTCGGAATTTCTTCTTTCCTCGGAAATCCCTCGGAATTTCCCGACGGAATTCCGAGGAAACAAACTTCCGAGAAAATTCTGAGGATCACTAGTTTGTCAGAAATGTCCTCGGAATATACCGAGGGAGAACTTCGTCGGGATATTTCCTCGGACGTTCATCGATCGATGCGTTTTTGGACATAAATACATCGATCGATAGGAATATACCGACGGACATATTCCTCGGAATATTCCGAGGAAAATGTCCCTCGGTATATTCCGAACATTTTTTTGTAAACAGATTGATCGATGGATTTATGTCCAAAAACGCATCGATCGATGAACGTCCGAGGAAATATCCCGACGAAGTTCTCCCTCGGTATATTCCGAGGACATTTCTGACAAACTAGTGATCCTCAGAATTTTCTCGGAAGTTTGTTTCCTCGGAATTCCGTCGGGAAATTCCGAGGGATTTCCGAGGAAAGAAGAAATTCCGAGGAATTATTTCCGACGACTTGTTTCGTTGGTATGTCGTCGGAATAACGATATTCCGACGAAATTCCGACGCTTTTTTCCCTCAGAATCTTTGCTGTTTTCTTGTAATGAATAGCCATGCAATGATGTCATGCTTAGTGTAAAACCAGAGACAATTCCTGTGTCTATTTTTGGACAAACAATTTGAACCATATCTTTCTCTGGACAACGTATATTTATAAATCTTGAATGAATAATGAGTGGTGTAACGTCCATGGGGGCTACTCATTAAAAACCAGCGTCAGCCTTGTCCTTTTCAATAATTGGTCCAACCCAATATCAGAAGACAACAAAACCAATAAAATTTCAAACAAAAAAGAAAATACAAAAGTCTTAATTTACATATCAAAATTTGAATAACTGTTGATTAATTTAAAATATATTTAAATAAATAATTAAATTTAAGAAAATCATGATGCTGACTTGTAAACCTCAAATGCTACTAAGGATAAGTTTACAACTAATATGTATCAAGATCATCAAACAACAATACAAGATTTTGAAAGATGATAGTTCGCTAATGTTAGATTATTGGATACTAGTGGTTGGAACTGTTATTTTGGACCATATGCTACGGAATTTGTAAGCTGGCAGAATAGTGTGTTTGTGGAGGGACCCATGGGCCTAAATAATTCCTCCTTTGAAACTAACAAGGGAAAGCAATAAAAGGGGGCCCAAATTAATTAATTTATATGTTTGCAAAGTCAAATGCTAGTTCTAATGGACGTTTGTATAAAAGGAACATTACTACAAGATTTTATCAAATCATATATTATTACAACTTTCCAAACACGACAAGCCATAGAATGCAATGTATATACAGTATCCATCCATAGATGATCCAGTAAATTCCATATATCGCGATAAGTTTCGCCCCTTTCTTTTCGCCCCTTTCTTTTTTTTTTCCTTCTGAGTATTTCATTGAACAGCCAAAGGCAAGAAGAGTACAACATATCTTACACACAAAGATTAAAGAAAGCTACTATTACAAGCTAAGGCTTCCCTATTAAACACATTTGAAAGCCATCGGGGCTGACCTCGAGACACATAAGATTGAAACCACTTATCTCGCATCGCACTCCTTGCAATGAGTCGAGTTCCCCTATTAGCTTCAAAAGATTCTATATAAACCTTCCAGTCCAAAAAACGATCAAGCAACGATCTGATTTCTTTCACTTTAAAGTTGAAAGAAGGCCATGCCTTTGGCCTATTGATGGCATTCACCAAACAGCTTCCTTCAAACGAAAAGTGAACCTTCAGACATCTATGGCTAACTAAACTTTTCATAGCCCATACAACACTCAAAAAATTCGCCTCATCCTTTGATTCCACCAATCCAAAGGAACGACGACTATGGAGCAAAACCACTCCACAATGATCCCGTAAGACCCAAGAAGCTCCAGCTATCTTTGTCTTTCTCGACCAACCCACACCAATATTACATTTAACACAGCTCCTTGGTGGAGCTTTCCACTCGATATCCCTATCTCCCTTATTAACCCCCCATCTGCTTTCCTCTTTATTCTCCAAATCCAGAGCTAGGTACCATAACTCTGCAGCTTCTCTGGCTTTCCCACATATCTGATACCCTTCTTGTAAAAAGCCCTCAAACAAAAGGGAGTTTCGATTCTTCCACAGGTACCACAGCGTCCAGGGAAAAATTCTTGTTATTTCCTTATCCCAGCGCTGATCATTCCACACCCTAAGCACGTAATTCAAATTGGCAAACACAGACACTTCATCAAACCCCTCTAAAGGAGAAGGAAAGCCCGATGTTGCCCATATTTGTCTAGCCAAAGAACAGGAGAAAAGAACATGGTTGATGGATTCACCGTCCATTCCACAAATCTGACAGATATTATCACATCTCATTCCTCGTGCAATCAAACTATCATTAACTGCAAGTGCACCAGAAAGCGTTTCCCAAATGAAAACCTTTATCTTTGATGGTGCCTTAATACTCCATACCTGGGCTTTAAGAGGATTCAAAGACGGTCGTGCTGTCATCTCTTCTATGAGCTCCTGATTATGAACAGAAAATGCGAGTTCATACCCTGTTCTCACAGAATATACTCCATCCCTTGTCATCTTCCAGACCCACGAATCTTCATCAGACACCACCGGTTGATTTTGCTTGAGAATTTTAATATCTCTCGGTACAAAGTTATCTGACAGAATCCTCTCATTCCATCTACGGGTGCAGCCATCAATTAAATCTCAGACTTTATTTAAATTATTACCATTCTCATAAACACAATCATAATTACTTCTTTCAAATAAACAAAAGTTCGAAAAGGTTATTTATTTTAAATTAGAGTTATTCTTGGGGGTGAACCTCTAGGTTCACCAGCCAATAGGAGTTCATTATTTCAAATTCGATATCTTTTAAAAAAGAAAACAAAATATTATCAAGTTATATTATGTTTTTAAAATAAAAAAATGAAAAAAAATAGCAGCTACAGAAAAAAAGAATTAAAAAAATCTTTTTAACGTCGTCAGCAAAACACTAAACCTTAAATCCTAATCCCTAAACCCTAAATCCTAAACCCTAAATCCTTGGGTAAACCTAAACCCTTGGGTAAACCCTAAACTCTTGGGTAAACTTTAAACACTTGGGTAAATCCTAAAGTCTAAATAAAAACACTAAACCCTAAAACTCTAAACCCTAAATCCTAAACCCTAAATCCTTGGGTAAACCTAAACCCTTGGGTAAACCCTAAACTCTTGGGTAAACTTTAAACACTTGGGTAAATCCTAAAGTCTAAATAAAAACACTAAACCCTAAAACTCTAAACCCTAAATCCTAAACCCTAAATCCTTGGGTAAACCTAAACCCTTGGGTAAACCCTAAACTCTTGGGTAAACTTTAAACACTTGGGTAAATCCTAAAGTCTAAATAAAAACACTAAACCCTAAAACTCTAAACCCTAAATCCTAAATCCTAAACCCTAAACCCTTGAGTGTTTTAGTGTTTAGTGATTTTGA
>NC_027749.1:52475223-52503730 GCF_000695525.1 Brassica oleracea var. oleracea
TTTCCTCGGAATTTCCTCGGAATATATCGACGGATTAATATTTCCTCGGAATTCCGTCGGTATATTCCGAGGAAATTCCGAGGAAACCCAATTTTGTGTTTCCTCGGAATTTCCGAGGAAATTCCGAGGGATATTCCGAGGATTTCATTTTCCGTCGGAATGTCCGTCAGAATACCGCTGTTTTCTTGTAGTGATTGAACACTAATGGAAAATTTTACACGAACCCAAAAGAAGAGGGCAACCGAAGACCAAAACAACCAGTTTAAACAGTATGCAAGTAGGAGATATTTGTTTGTTTACAAAGAAAAAATTTGTATAACAAATCCTAAAGACGAGGACAACCAAGACCAAAATGAAATTTAAAATAAAATTTATTTCTCTCGATCATCACAAGAAAAACACAATCCCCAAATTTTTGTTTTCCCCAAATTTATATACCAGAGAAAAATCATTGAGTGAATTATACAGACGAAAACTATAGATTTTAATTTGTATGGAATGGTCGTCGATATAATACTGTTTTACACTCACATAATATACGTATCGCATGACGTGCATATTATTACTTGTGGCTCGCATATAATATTGTTCTCAAGATTAGACCAAAAAAAAAATTGTTCTCAACAACAACATTTAATTAAGATTAAAAAAAATATATAAGAAACTAAAACAAAGGAGAACCACAAATATTAACTGGAAGACCCTTCTAAAATAATTAAACACGAACGAAGACAAAGTTTCGAACCAGTACCACCAATTAACTAAAACAAAAACAAAGAAGAGGTTTCATGAAATACAGGCGTGCTGACAATCTTTGAGCCATTTGTAGGTTTTGTTCAATCGATCGCTCATAGAACAAAAGAAAATCACAAGAACAAGAAGAATCGAAGGAGTGGGAAGTGCATGAGGAAGCTGTGTCCGAACGTAGACAGAGACGATGGTTTGGAGACGGTTTTGGAAATTCCGATACCAGAGGAGCTGTTCTCCGGTATGGGCAATAACGTTGCATTGAGGTGTCAGAATATGATGACGTGGATGAAAGCTCAAACGTCTGATAAATTGTCGCAACCGCTAATCGCTGCTCGTATCAACGAGCTTCATTTTTTGCTCTACCTCGTTGGATCGCCTCTTATACCTCTCCAGGTTCAAGTTGGTCACTCTGTTCATAAGCCTGTCAAAGATTCCTCCATTGTAAGTCATTAGGCCCCGTCTTAGAGACCAGTCTATAGTTTAACTGATGACGATCTAAACAGTACTCTCACTTATTTAATTTAATTAGCAAGCATCGACGGCGAAATACATAGTGCAGCAATACATAGCGGCGACGGGAGGACCTGCTGCGTTAAACGCCGTGAACAGTATGTGCGTTATTGGGCAAGTGAAGATGACGGCGTCAGAGTTTCACCAAGGAGATGATTCCAACGTTAATCTTAAAAGCAACGATGAAATGGGTGGTTTCATATTGTGGCAGAAAGATCCAGATCTGTGGTGTTTGGAGCTCGTTGTCTCTGGATGTAAAGTCATATGCGGTAGTAACGGTCGGCTTTCGTGGCGACATTCTTCTAACCAGCAAACACCGTCGTCTACCGGTACACCGAGACCTCTCCGCCGTTTTTTACAGGTACCAACACGTTCATTAATTTTTAACGTAGCTGTAGGGTTATGTTGAACCGGTAATGGTTTATTAATTGTTACTAGGGTTTAGATCCTCGTTCGACCGCGAATATGTTCCTCGACGCGACATGCATTGGAGAGAAGATTATCAACGGCGAAGATTGCTTTATATTGAAACTTGAGACGAGTCCGGCGGTTAGAGAGGCTCAAAGCGGTCCAGATTTCGAGATCATTCATCACACGATATGGGGTTATTTCAGCCAGAGATCGGGACTGTTGATACAGTTTGAGGACTCGAGGCTTCTGAGTATGCGGACCAAGGAAGGCGATGTATTTTGGGAGACGAGCGCAGAATCGGTGATGGATGATTATCGGTACGTGGATGATGTGAACATCGCTCACGGTGGGAAAACTACAGTTACGGTTTTTAGGTATGGTGAAGCGTCGGCGAACCATCGGAGACAGATGACGGAGAAGTGGCGGATCGAAGAAGTTGATTTTAACATTTGGGGTCTCTCGGTCGATCATTTTCGTCCTCCCGCCAATTTGCTCACCGGAAACTGATTTTTTGTTATCCGTTCCATTCATTTTTTTTTTTTTTTTTGCTACTAGGTTTTAAAAGTATCATCAACCAGCGAGCCGGTGTAATAAATTAATATTGATCTTGATGACTGAATCTTGCGTTACAAGCTAACAATAATATTTACAAGGTTCTATACAAATGTCATACTTTGTAGTTTGTAGTATTACATTTGTAGTATAGTGGACCTACTAAACTGATCTATAAAATAAAACACTGCATGGAAACATAATAATTCACTGAACTAGAGTGTGTTGGAAGTTTTTTTAGTTTTGGGACAATGATTAGGCCCGATTGATTGATGAAGATTTTGTCAGGAATCGAACCCGGGTCTCCTGGGTGAATACACAAAGTTTATTTTATTTAGATTTGTGTACACTTTTTATGTATTTTAAATTTTATATAATTTTATTTAGATTTGTGTACCCTTTTTATTTTAAAATTTAAGTTTTGATTTTTAATAAAAAATTATAATCACTATTATATGTGGATTTTTAAATTTAAAATTAGATAACTATTTGAGAAATGCCATTTTAAAACTAGATTGAATCACTTATAAAATGTCATTTTAGTTTTGATTACATGTGTAAAAGTGTAAAAAAAAAACTTAAAGTACATAAATTATTAATTCAATTATATCTTGTAATAAATAAAATTTGTAAACAAAAACAATTTTTTCTTTAGGATATATAGGTAAACGTTACTTATAGTTTTAAATTTAATAAGCAAACAATAAAAGTGTCGTAGCACAGTGGTAATTACATCAATTCTACAATCAACGTGATCAAGGTTCGATTTCCAGAAATACAATTTTTTAAAAATTTCTTCAATTACAAAACGACGTCGTTTTGCTCAATTTAACGGTTGACTAACGGATTGTTAGTCAAGGTAGGTTTTACATACACGGTTTAGAGTTCAGGTCTATAATTCAAATTAATTTTTAGTTTAGTTCGTATTCAGCACTTATCTTTTGTTTGGGTATGAAAAGGCACAATACGAATAGTAGGGGTCGAAAATGACCCTTTTCCCCTGTACAAATGTCATACTTCGTAGTTTGTAGTATGACATTTGTAGTATAGTGGACCTACTAAACTGATCTATAAAATAAAACACTGCATGGAAACATAATAATTCACTGAACTAGAGTGTGTTGGAATTGGGTTTTCTAGTTTTGGGCCCGATTGATTGATGAAGATTTGAAAATCTAAAAAAAGCTCCGTTGCCGGGAATCGAACCCGGGTCTCCTGGGTGAAAGCCAGATATCCTAACCGCTGGACGACAACGGAACTGATATGCATTAGTCTCACTGAGACTTTAATTTTCAAGTGTTATGACATTTTTAAAATGTTCTATCATAAGATTGAGTTAACTAACCACCCTCCATGGTTGGATCTTTAGGGCATATTTATTGAGGAGTTCTTAGCGTAGGGTTCTTAGCGTAATATAAGAACCGTCTCTTAATTTTTAACTAAAAAAAACTAAGAACCGGCTCTTAAATCATGCTCTAAGAGCATGATTAACCCGGGATTCTTAAGATGTAGTTCTTATCGGAAGTTAATAAACTGTTTCTTAACTTTTAACTAAAAAGCTAAGAACCGGTTTTTAAATAAGGACTTTAAGAACCGGTTCTTAGTTTTTTTAGTTAAAAGTTAAGAAACAGTTTCTTAACTTCCTCTAAAAACCTAACTATAAGAATTTCGGGTTAATCATGGTCTTATAAATCTCATAAACGGCATGGATCTACAACACGACACGCCGACAAATAATAAATTGGGGGGGGGGGCATTGACAAATTTGACCCATGTACAAGTGCACAATCTGGGGAGGTAAAGGCGTAAATATGGTGGGAGAGTGAGGGTAGTAAAAGGGAATAGAAAGAGTTGATCGTTTTCTATTTTTCTTAGTGAAGGAAGAACCTCACCTCGGTGGCTCTCTCTCGCTCGCGAGTTGTGAGGAAAAGCACACTATATTTGTCTGTTCATTTCTACGGAGGAGTTGCAGCATACAAGTCATTCACGAAGAAGAAGAAGAAGAAGAAGAAGAAGAAGAAGATGTGGCGCTGCGTCTCTCGTAGCCTTCGTGTTCCTTCCTCAAGGAACTCCTCGCTCTCTGGATCTCGCTTCCCTAGATTCTTCTCCTCCGCTTCTGTAAGATCTCTCTCTCTCTCTCTTCCGATTATTAGTTTTCCGTTTCGATCGTATGTGGAAGCTCTCTCGAGAGAGAGATAGAGTTGTGAACCTCACAGGGCGTCTAGTTTATTCACATGATAGTTTTGTTGAAAACCTGTCATTCTGTTAGGTTTTATATTTGGATGGGATCGCGTTTTGTAGAAATGCTTTGTGCTGATTGATAATGCATGATGCAGCAGACCGGTGATTACACGATAGTGGATCACACCTATGACGCGGTGGTGGTGGGAGCTGGTGGTGCAGGGCTTAGGGCGGCCATTGGATTATCGGAGCATGGCTTTAACACCGCTTGCATCACCAAGCTTTTCCCCACACGCTCCCATACCGTCGCTGCTCAGGGTGGTATTAATGCTGCTCTCGGAAACATGTCTGAAGATGACTGGAGATGGCACATGTATGATACTGTCAAAGGCAGTGACTGGCTTGGTGATCAAGATGCTATCCAGTACATGTGTAGAGAGGCACCTAAAGCTGTCATTGAACTTGAGAACTACGGCCTTCCCTTTTCTCGTACTGAAGAGGGTAAAATCTACCAGCGTGCCTTTGGTGGTCAGAGTCTTGACTTTGGCAAAGGTCTTACTCTCTCTCTCTCTCTCTCTCTAACGTCTTTTTGTTTCGAAAGCTTCTCATATTTGGCTTTCTTTTTCTTTTACCATCAGGTGGGCAGGCCTATCGTTGTGCCTGTGCTGCGGATCGGACTGGGCATGCTCTCTTGCATACCCTTTATGGACAAGCTATGAAGCATAACACACAGTTCTTTGTTGAATACTTCGCTCTCGATTTGCTCATGGCTAGTGATGGTATGTGTCTGAGAGCTTTTTTCTTTCTTTTTTTTTTTTTTGCTGTCGGTATTCATGCAACATTGTTACTTCATTCATATGCAGGCAGTTGCCAGGGTGTTATTGCATTAAACATGGAAGATGGAACACTCCATCGTTTCCGCTCTGCACAAACAATTTTGGCCACTGGGGTGAGCTAGTTTTTATGTAAGACCAAGTTTTCCAGTAGTGCAAATATGCTCACCTGAAGGCTGGTGTTTTTTTCCCAGGGTTATGGAAGAGCATACTTCTCTGCAACCTCAGCACATACATGCACAGGAGATGGCAATGCCATGGTTGCACGTGCTGGTCTTCCACTCCAGGTTTGCCACCGCTTTCGTTTTGAGATAAATGGTGTATAAAGTCTTTGTGTGCTATTCTTGTCTAATAACTTTGTGCAGGACTTGGAGTTTGTTCAATTCCATCCAACTGGTATATATGGAGCCGGTTGTCTCATCACCGAAGGTTAGCATCTTGTTGTCCTCACATGCACTAATTTGAAGATTTAATGCGTTTGTCTATTATACAATTGCAGGATCCCGAGGTGAAGGTGGTATCCTTAGAAACAGTGAAGGTGAACGATTTATGGAACGATATGCTCCAACTGCCAAAGATCTTGCATCAAGAGATGTTGTGTCCAGATCTATGACTATGGAAATCAGGGAAGGTCGTGGTGTAGGTATGCTTCCCTTTAAACTAGTTTTCTTTTTTTTTTTTTGGAGGAACTCTCATTACATGTCTTTGAGCTGTATCCGTGCTTGATTTTGTGATACTTTAATACTCTTTTTTTTTTTTGGATCTGTTGCTAAAATCGCCAGGACCGCACAAGGATCATATCTACCTCCATTTGAATCATCTTCCACCAGAAGTTCTAAAAGAAAGGCTTCCTGGAATCTCTGAGACAGCTGCAATATTTGCTGGTGTTGATGTCACCAAAGAGCCTATTCCAGTCTTGCCCACTGTTCACTACAACATGGGTGGTATCCCAACAAATTACCACGGCGAGGTAAGAATAGGAGAAGCCCTTTTAGAAGTTTTGGGTGAAATTTGTGTAGATGAGATGCATTAAAAGTCTCGCAGCCAAAGTAATTCTTTTCATTTTTGTCCTGCAGGTAGTGACCATAAAAGGAGATGATCCAGATGCAGTGGTTCCTGGGCTTATGGCTGCTGGGGAGGCAGCTTGTGCATCTGTTCATGGTGCAAACAGGCTCGGTGCAAATTCTCTCCTCGACATTGTTGTGTTTGGCCGTGCTTGTGCAAATAGGGTTGCAGAGATAAGTAAACCAGGTTAGTCATTTTTTGAGGATTTCTCAGGACTGTAGTATCATTTTATTAGAAAAGGAATCGTTTCTTCTGATGTTATTTATTGCCTTATTTTGAACGGGTGCAGGTGAGAAACAGAGACCTCTAGAGGAGAATGCAGGAAAGAAGACAATCGAATGGCTGAACAAGTTAAGACACTCAAGCGGGTCGCTTCCTACTTCAAGTATCAGGTTGAACATGCAGAGGATTATGCAGAACAATGCAGCTGTCTTCCGCACCCAAGAAACATTGGAAGAAGGTAAAGTAGAAGTCTTGACTTAGTATACTGAAGTTAGAGCTCTCTCTCCACCTGCCAAGTGCCACCAATTCTGAAATAATTGATCACAGGTTGTCAGTTGATCGACAAGGCATGGGAAAGTTTCGAGGATGTCCAAGTTAAAGATCGGAGTTTGATATGGTAAAAAAAAAAGCGATTCTTTTACAAATGTGATCGATATTTTAAATTATCTTTGTTCCAAAAAGCGTTTTGTTACTAAACTTATTTTATAAAAATGCAGGAACTCTGATTTGATAGAGACAATAGAACTGGAGAACCTTTTGATAAACGCTTCCATAACAATGCATTCAGCGGAAGCACGAAAGGAAAGCAGAGGAGCACATGCTCGGGAGGACTTCACGGTTTGGTTCCACTTCCTCGTTTAACATGCATATATATGATTTAACCTCTCTCAAATAATAGTAATAATATAATGACTGTGGGTGGGTGCAGAAAAGAGAGGATGGAGAATGGATGAAGCATACATTGGGGTACTGGGAAGATGAGAAGGTGAGGTTGGAGTATAGGCCTGTTCACATGGACACTCTCGACGATGAGATTGACACTTTCCCTCCCAAAGCTCGCGTCTATTAATTGATTCCCTTCCCCTCACACACAAGCAAAGTAGCAGCCATATGCTTTATTACTTTTTATGTCATCAGAATAATTAATAACAATATCAGGGGAAGGAAAATGGAATTAGAAGAAGACCAAAAGAAAAATATTGTTTTCTACTTGTTACAGTGTTGATAAGCTCATGATGGAGGACAAAGCAGCGTTCGACGTCATCATCTGGGTTTTTACATTTTGACACCTGAAGTGTGTAATAAAGTGATTACAAACAAAAGAAAACTTTATTTGTTTGATATATTTCTCTTTTTTTATCATTTCCTGGAACACTACACTTTGTGATATAAGCAGTTTTTAAATATGATTTTCTTATTAACTCTGGATCAGTGGATGTATGTTAATAAATAATTAGACTGGAAACTAGAGATCCAATTGTGTGTGTCCATCTGAAGAAAAGAAAACAGCAATAAAAATAGGGGTCTGTCTGATCAAGCAAAGACTAGATCAGTCTGGGTTTAGTTCAAAACCCATAAAGAAGTGAAAAATTAAGAATATACCTAATACAGTAAAAGTATAGCAGCGACTGTAGATAAAGTGTATGTAAAATTACATTTAGAACCCTTTGATATATTGAGTTTGTAGGTCACATTAGGTGCCCCGTAAGTTTAAAAATATTATAAAGATTTGGTAAGATTACGATTTCTAAAATTTAAACAAAAATTTCATTTTTCTCTCTCATGGTCCTTACCTGCTTCTTTATCTTCCTCCTCTGTTTCTTTTCTTTTTTACAGAATCCCGACCAAATTGTGGTGCCTTTGTGTTCTTGTTTTTGTCTTTGAATAGTCTGGCTGTATCGTGGTAAGTGGGAGAAGAACGATGAACAAGAACGACATCACTGTGCTTTGTTCCTGAACCTCCTTCTTTCACTGTTAGTCAATCTAGTAGAGACAATCGTGGCTCCGGCGGAGGGGAACCTCGCCTACTGTTAAGAAGATGAGAGGATGACCTACTGGTTCTAGCAAAAGACAAAAGCTTCAAACCTTATGAAAAATAAATAATTGTGTGTTGTTGTTGTTGGTTGATTGTGTTGGTTAATTGGATGATGATTAGAACAGAAGATTTTTCTGTCCCCGGAAAAGGATTTTTCTTGGTTATCTTTATCTAAGTGATACTGAATCGAGAAAAAACAAAATCGTTTTATGGCTATTAAAATTGTTAGCCGTTTAACAATAGGTGTTTGTGGTATTAAATATGTTAGCAATTTTGATAAATTGTTATAATTTATTAAATGTGTCTTGACTTTCGTTTGTTGGACATGAGATATAATGTTCGTATAATAGTTTTTTGTTCATTTGAAATGCAGAAAAATTGTAGCTCATATTAGTTGTCTTGCGTTTGTTTTATTCGAAGTGAACTAATCTTATAATACGGTTTTGAAATGTGTTTGAGAGTTACAACCACTTCTATTTCTATATCAAAATGCAATGTCCTGATATTATAATAATTAGCTGGCTAAAATAATTTATTAAAAGTTAAATAATAGATTATATATAAATATTTAGTTTTAAATTATTTTGCACTAGATTTGACGGATAACTTAATTGTTATACATAATTAGATATGTTAGCCGACTAACAATAAATATATTAGTCGTCTACCAATGTATTTGAATGAATAATTCGAAAGATAGATTATTATGTATAATTAGATATGTTGGATAAATATATTGTTATATTTTATTAGATATTTTAGCCGTGTAACATTTAATCTTAGCATCTAATTCAAATATTTATTACTGTTTGTTATTTATGGTTTGTTACGACACACCAAGAAATTATTGTAGCCGGCTAATTCAATTTACATTACAATCTCTTTATTTATAATCCGTATAAATGAAACCATATATGTATCGGTTTTGTCAACTGGTCTTGGCATATAAAATAATATCCGGCTAAAATTTGTATTGTCTCGAAAAAATGTAAATGTCTATCCAACAAGAGCAAACACTATCAAGCCAATCACTCGTTAGATTCCCCTTTGTCACGGTAACTTGCCTGCAAAAATGAACCAGTGTGAGACGTGGTAGAATGTCAAACAATGAACTTACATGAACAAAAGCTAATGGAAAAAATTAAACCTTCCAAAAATCGTAGCACATGCTTGACCATTTTCATTTGGCTGAGAATAGACTACATCAGATCCTGAAAAACGCATCACAACACAAGCCATAGTCACTAGACAAAATAACTATAGATCGTTCTTGAAAATAGGTTAATTAGATGGTTAAGTTTTGAGTTATCTGTTAGAGGAGACTGAAAAGATTACCAACATAATAAAAAAATCTTTGCCAGCAGAAGAATGGGAAACTAAGATTGAGGCTTATAGAATTTTGAGTCCCTCATCATGTTTCTCTGTTGTAGAATCAGCATCCGGTACAGTTGGCGGGTCAACTTGAGTTAATATCAAGGGGCAAACACCAATTGATATAACAAAGAAAAAAACATTTATTGGAACGTTAGACACCACACCACTACATCAAAACTTTCATCGAAAATCTACTAAAGCAAGAAAACAATCAAGTAAGAAAATACAAAGCAATCAAAGTAAATAGTTGGAAAAAAAATTAAAGAGTGAGTTTTGACCAAAAAAAAATTAAAGACTAGGCAAAAAAGAATACAATCCATAGCGTTTTTTTCAGTGGACATTACCAATCTTCAAGATAAAAATTGTTGTTCTTTCTCTCTTGCCTCCATGATGCTTATTCTTCTACCATCTCTTCACGCTTATTCCTCCCTACGAGCTTCTCGAGAAACAAATGGAGTCGAGCCTGCGCGTTGGGGCAGAGATTGAGGAGCGTGAATACACGCGCCACCGCGAGCTCGAGGAAGAGGAGGGAGAAGGTGGGGGTTTCTTATTCAGAAAAATCCATTAAACCTTTTGAAAATCAGTAATATGACACAACAATTACAAAGTATCAAGCTGGGTATAAGGAAGAGAGAGTACGGATTTGCAGAGATAGAGGGTTTTGAAAATTAAAACAAGTTTAGTAGAGGAAAGAGGTGAGTGTAATACAAAAAATAATTAATATCTTTGACATGGGAATAGGAAAAATGATTTCGTTCGAGATATGTTGTGAAATTAAATTTTTACTAAAACTATAAAAAATTACAAAAGATTATTAGTATTTTGGTAGCATAATAACGTTAGGGGTAGAAGAGTCCAAAACATTTATCAAACAGTGTCACACAGTATTTTAGGGTATATAACTAAATACACTAAAAAACTTTGGTAAGGAGTGCAAATACTCTTTAAGCTTTGTGGCTGATTCACTTTTAATGACCACGATTTTCAAATCAACACACTGAACTATTTTGGATTGGGTCGGTAGCAAAAATCTGATAGGCCGAATAGCTGGACCAGCTTACTTGGGTTTTTTATTAACTTTTCTTTGCGGCTCAAATTGGTAAGATAGGATTTGTCACTGAAATATAAACCGTCGCATCGTGTGGTATGGCATCTCTGACAAACACCTTAGTCGACTCCTTTCTTCGCCCGCCACATGTCATCAGAGCTCCACGTGACGAAAGCTTGGCAAGACACCGTCGTACTAGGGGAAACAGAGATGCTTAATTAAAGCTTTAGTCCTGACGTGATAAAATTCGATAACTCCACCTTTTATAACCTTTCTTTATTCAAAATGCACCACGTAGTACATAATGTACATTAACTCGTATCAGTCCCCTAGTATTAACTAGTATTAAGTAGAGAGTTCTTTAAACTTATAATCTTCTTGTAAGAAGTAGAAACTACTTCCTCTCTATAAATTCAAAGGCTTAAAAAAAAACCTCAGAAAGGTGAGAAATGATCTACGTGTTTAAGACTATCCGACCACTATCTTCAACAACTGTCTCTTTCTTGTCCCCTCGGCGTAGAACGGGCAACAAAGTTACCGGGCTTAGTTTTTTTTGCGACCGCTTCTGACCAGCAAAAGATGGATAAGAAGCCTGAAAATCCAAACGAGGAAACCGGTATTTGTCTTGTCCACTTTGTATGTGTAATAGCGTTTGGAAGTTATTCTAATGTTAACCAGCGGGGTTAGCCTAGTGGTACTTGAGGGAGCTTCGGCCCCAATACGGTCCCGGGTTCAATTCCCGTTGGCCACCGAAGCTTTCACATGGGTTCTTCGGCCCGGGCCCGAGGAGAATACGTGGTCTGAGGTAACTCCTCTAAGCCTACTCCGTGGCTAGTCTGGACCACGTGGGGCCAGGACACTCCTCCTAAATCTCAAAAAAAAAAGTTATTCTAATGTTTTTGCTCCATTATCTTTGGATGAAAATGGAGCAGGGACGTGATGTCGCATTCGTTTGGAGAAGGGTACGCAACGAGGTCTGATGAAGAAGGGTTTGGAGGAACCTATGGAGGAAATCAAACTTTCCAAAAGGACAACAATGATAAGGTCCATGAGAACCACCCTGGTAATTTCACAACACTTTATTATATGTACAATACAAGTAAATATCTCTTAATCGACGGTGATTGTTTACGATTATGTATGTATTTTCATTTTGGGAAGATTACGACAAAACTCAAGGTAGCGAAGCCAAGGAGAAGCAGAAAGCTAGGAACCAGACGTAAACGATTTTCGTTTTACTTTTCTATTTAATTTTATAATAAATGAAATCAAACTTGTACTATGTAGATTCTTGCTCAAGCTTTCTATTGTGTTTTTGGACCCGGTAATTTTGGTTTTTATTTTTATTTTTGTTACCATCATCACTGGGTGTATTTGAATATTAGAAATAAAACGAATGATTTTTTATGGAATAGGAAAATTTGGAATGATATTAAAAATGGAATAAAAACTGAAATTATAAATGGAATAGAGATTCCATACATTCTATTCATTCACGAGAGTTTAGAATATGAATAAAAGGAATGATTTTTACCAAAGATTTATTTTTTTGTTTCATTCCAAAAATAGAATAAGTGGAATTGTGTTTGGAAACTATTCATGATAACTGGTAACTAGTTTATGGAATCCCGATTCATTCCAAATGATTTTATTCCAAAAAATGACATTCCAGTTGCAGCCACTGAGATATATCAGTAAAACTAGGACACTTGTTTATCCAAGGCATATGTAATTAACTCACTCTTACTGATTCTTCTCAACTGAGGGCATTTCCAATCTTACTCCATTTTATACTCCAAATATTATTTTGGAGTAAAATCTTCTCCAATCTCATTCCATTTTCTGTTGAATTTTTTTTTATTTGTGAATTGGTCCTTTAAATCTTTAATGTTTTTATTTTTTTATTTAAATAATATTTTAAAATGATACAATAACATAAATAAACAAGATATTCCATTATTTAATAACTTTACATAAAGATATATATTGTAATTAAAAATAATAATAATATAAAATACAGATAACATAAAATGATCTACAGTTGTGTTTCGCTATTGTGAAAGGACATGTTCGATTTTGGGAAAAATGTGTTACATGACATCATGACTACATGTATAATTTTACATAACATAATAATTGAAAATGAGCGTGAATTCGATGCACCAACTGAACTTGGAAGAGAAGGTACACCTCCATATATCAAAATTGCAGAAGATGAAAATGTACGATTTCAAAGTTTTCTTGTTCGATTTAGGAATATCAAAAATAAAGAAGTTTATGTTTCATTACGAAATGTATTAGTTGATCATTTGTGAGAAAAATATTCTTTAAACCAACTTATATGTTGTCTTTTATTTTATTTTTATGATTTCTTGTACTTTTTAATAATAAATGTTTATTTTAAATAAATAATATTTTAAGGAATTTTTGTAAGCATAAAATAGTTGGGGTTAATTAGTAAATTTTTATAAATATAAGGTATTATTAACAATTATTAATAAAATATATTATTTTTGGAGTAGAATATGGAGTAATACATTGGAGAAAAACCTTACTCCATTTTGGCGTTGCACCATTTTAGAGTAAAATCTGGAGTAATACACTGGAGATGCTCTAAGCGTGGCTCATGCATGCCACCCGAATGTCTACATGTGTAGTCGCCGCCTTCTATCTTGTTTGGCCTGTAATGAAAATTCATAAATAGATATAAACGCCTTTCTCAATTCATAGACAAATCTCGGTTTTTTTTTTTTTTTTTTTTTTTTTTTTTTTGCTATCTACTATTTTTTAATTAGAGGTTAAGGTCCAACTGGACCAAGCCCGAAACTATATATTACAACCCAAGCAAAACCCCACACCTACATTAAGACACCATTGGCCACAAAAGCCAAAAATAACTAAGCCCATTACACCATCGAACCAAACCCGGATCCTCAACAACGAGGCCAACACGTGTAAGTCATATCCCTTCATCTTCCCCACGGCGGAGAAACCCAACAGTGTTTCGCCGGAATCACCCTGAAACCCCACATGCATCTTCCACGAACAGCCTCCAATCAAAATCTTCGAGATCTCATCCCGAGCCAGCAAGCCACCAAACACCAGATAAAACTAAACCTCCATCCAGATTGTCTTCTTCACCATAGCTTCGTCTTCGGAGAGCATCTATCGATCTATTCAAATCTCATCCAAAACCCGAAGCCGACAAATCAGTAACACATAGAACTAAATGTGTTGATAACCTAAAGCCAGTGACGATGGA
Organism: Brassica oleracea var. oleracea; assembly: GCF_000695525.1. NCBI lineage: Eukaryota > Viridiplantae > Streptophyta > Magnoliopsida > Brassicales > Brassicaceae > Brassica > Brassica oleracea. Next base: position 52,489,248 of record NC_027749.1, read on the forward strand.
ACTGACAAAGCTCCCACCTCCCAGAGTCAAAAGAGTTGATCATATGGAAACAAAAGTTGGAAGGAAACAACGGTCCCTCTCCCTCCCTCCAGAACATGCAAATCGAAAGAAATAAAAACAAAAACCGGACCGACGGTGGCTGTGGAAGCCCACTCCGTCGGCTGGAAGACACTATTCACGTCGGAAATCAGAAACTAGAGAGAAGACATAGCAAACTTTTTTTGTTATAGCTCTACAAAAAAATACTACTAGCTGGTACCACACTACATTTACTTTTTTTTTCTCGGTTTTATTTTATGAACCGATAAGCGTTTAAAACCCAAGTAAAACAATGAATCTACTGTATATATTTTCACCGGCGGTTACGTAAATGCCAATCACTCAAAATGTCACGTTAGGGGTGGGCGTTTTATCCGATATCCGGACTCAACCCGTAAAATATGAAATTGCAAGATACCCGAAAGATACTCGAACGGATATTGAATTAGGAGAGATTTGATATCTGAACCTGAACGGGTAATATCCGAACCCGAATGGATATGTGAAGCTAACCAAACATACATGGTCAAAATCAGACAATATACATATAATTATAGACAAAATCATTTGATACTCATTTAAAATACAAATTAAACTTTTGGTTTTTACATTAACAAAAGTTGCATCTAAAATTTTAAAATAATAACTAAACTACTATCTTTATGTTTTAAAGTTTTATCTTCAAACCTATCAATAATTTAATCTATTAAAAATTAAAAAAACCAGTTAAGTTAATATATATATATATTTCAAATACAAAAAACTTAGACAATGAAGAATTTAATTTTTTTTCTTTCAAAATCTAAATATTTGAAACCGATCATTTCGAACCCCACCCAAAATGTAGAAATATCCGAACGGGTTTTATACTTTTAATTTATACCGATATCCGATCCGAATCCGAACGGGCACTTATCCGCCAACCCCTACGTGACATAGCCTTTGTGTTCTTTTATTTTAAATCACGACGTCGATGGCATTGCTGCTTCTTCTCCGGTAAGGAAAAACCAACCCACCGATGCCCTCCCGCAGCAAGGATGGATTCTACACAGAACCGATAGAAAGACAACACAACCGAAGTATTAGGATTTTTTGGCTCTGCCGAGGTCTGATGCAAGTAGCTTTTATCACAATACAATGGAAATGCTGAGGCTGTAATTCGACAACTTTTTGGTTAAACCAAAACCGAACTAAACGGATTAGAGCCGAACTTCTTTTAGTTTATTTGGATGAGTTATTATTGTTTTTTCTCTTCTGCATTTAGTGTATGTGTGAATGTACAGTACTTTACGGTAGGTACAGTGGTGAACAAAGAAAAACAAGTTTTAACAAAAATTGTTTTACAAATAAAATATATCTTTTGTTGTTATCATTTCAAAGTGTTCTAATACTATTTATTCTAAACACTAATATATATAATTTCGATATACCAACCGGCCCTGACCAAAACACTAATTATTCTAATATAAATAAAAATTAATTTTAAATAATTAATCAATATATAAAACTATAAAAATGAATATTTGTTTAAAAATATCTAAAAAGATAAAATCTACCAATTAATTAAATCGTTTAAAATTAATACATTTAATTACAAATAAATATTTATAAATAAAGTACTATGATTATAATATTATTAATTTGTACGGATACTGTAATTAAGAGACTAAAGAGTGAATAGCCTCCTGACCCCTAGTGTCTTGATTCGGAGTCGGACGAACTTTAATGGTTGTAGAGCTATTATGCTTCGGCGATGTCTTTTTCTATAATTGAACATTATTTAGGTTTTTTGCAAAAAAAAAAAAAAAAACATTATTTAGGTAGCTTAAATTTTCGATTAAGTGAACTGCTTGTTTTTCTTGCAATCATTTTATTTTGAAAGAATATCACTAGCATGCGACCTACTTTGTAACAATTCTAATAAACAAAATATATCGACTTTAATTCATTAGTTTATTTGCAACAATTAAGCACGTACAATCTCTATATAAATGCCCCCATAGAGCAAGTATTACTTCACACCACCTCTCAAATATTCTTAGAGTCCTTAACACAGATATTTAATATCTCTCTCTTTTTCTGTTTTCTTTTCCATCCCCCATTTTTTTCTCCAGCGGAGTCTTCTATGGGTCAAAAGAAAACATTGTTCGTTTGCGTTTTTTTCGTGATGGTGCTTTTTAATGGGTTTAATTGCGTCCATGGACGAACCCTAAGAAACATGAAAGTTGATGATAAGATGAATGTTGGTCATGATGATAGCAAGACGATGAAGGCTATGAACAACGATCTGATAGTTGATGAAAAGGCGGTCCAGCTCTCGCAGCCACCTCCTTCGCCAACACCGGAAAGTAAAGATGCAGAAGATTTCAGGCCTACAACACCTGGTCATAGCCCTGGGATTGGCCATAGTTTATCGCACAACTAAACATTTTCATGCAATTGTTATTCCACATATGCATGTGTATATGTGTATTTGTGATTTGTAAACGTATGATTTACTATTGTATTTTAATCATGTTCATGCAGTTCCACTTATAATACGTACGTAACGATGTTCGATGAAAAAAATCTTCAATTTGCTTCTTGGAATACAAATGGTTTAGGTTTTCTTTTCCAGTCGAGGTTGAGTACAGATGATACCTCATCATTCGTATATAAGAATCATTCGGAAACTACATATATGTAGATCCTAAAATATACATTAAGTATTTGATAGTGATCGAAAATTTAATATAAGGAAGAAAAGATGATGTAGGCAACAATATCTTTAGAACACAACGATATAATTAGATTCCAGTAGGCAAAGATAGATTTTATTGATGAATAAGATTGAATACAACGAATGAAATGAGATCGAACGTTACAAATGAGATCGAACGTTACAAATGAGATCGACAAGAGAGAATACTTAAAGTTAGGTGAAAACAAGATCGAAGTATGAGTGTAGCTCTCTCCAGGGTTTTCAACGTATCTATCTTCGTATCCATCGATCTCTTCTTATAGTGGATCACTCCGCGATCTCCGTAACCGCTCTCTCGATCTCCGGGCCCTCTATCTCTTTGAACAGCTCGTAATGGGCCTCTTACTCGTTCCGCGTCGCATGGTCCAGACCGATGCTGGACCATTTGGCTTATGGACCAAAATTGTGTCCAACAATATACACATTGTTAAATATTGGCCACAATAATTAATCATAAGAACTGGTTATTAGTTTAAAGTTTTATATAAATATTTGAAGTTTTAAAACGCAGATGCAACGTTTATGACTTTTAAACATTGCTAAAACTATCTACTTAAAAATCTATAAAATTTGATATAATAACGATCGAACTTGTTTTATTAATTCCAAAACATATATCTATAGAAATATTGTACAGTTGTAATTTGAAGTTTGAACTATTACTAACTACTCCATCTGTTTCGATTTAATTATCGTTTTAGGTTTTTTCATACAGATTAAAAAAATATTAATTTTGTATCTTTTTAATAGAAACCATCATTACCTATACATCTAATTATATTTCAATCAATAGAAAATTTTAATATGAGATTAAGATTAATAAATTTTGCGAACTTTAAAACGACACTTATTTTGTGACAAAATTTTTTCTCGATAAATAATTCAGAACGGAGGAAGTAATAAATAAAACAATAGCTATTGTATGTATTTTGTATGCGTCAGAAAACTTTTAAAAAGCATATATTTTGTCTGCGTCAGAATACTTTTAAAAGATACTTAGGCCATGTTCGTTTACGTGTCGCGCGACCTGCGACTTGCGACTAAACCTGCGATCTGTGACTAAAACTATGTTCGTTTACGTGTCGTGCGACCTGCGATCTGCGACCAGTCGCACGATCAAAATTTTCTTAGCTTTCAGTCGCTGTTTTTTCTGGCGACTTGAATGGGAACCGGCGAGTGGTCGTGCGATCAGTCGCGCGACATCAAAACGAACAACAATCTACGACTTGCGACATGCGACCAATCGCAGGTCTCATTTTACGCGACAGCAAAACAAACAACGACCTGCGATCAGTCGCATGTCGCATATTGCAGGTTGCGCGATAGGTAAACGAACATGAACTTATATATTTTGATAGATTGAAAAGATATATTTGAATCACCCTAAAAATCAATATATATATGTATATAATTTATAAAATATAATTAACTCTTTTTGACTCTGGATGTTAAAATGTCAAAGAATCAGCACGGCCTCACATGCAAAAAGACCTTACAAACTGTGGTAATATCCCAAATTTTTGAATATTCGTACTACTATGCCCTAAAAGTTGTGCAGGCATATGATGACATGTTAAAAGGTGAGAAGGTTGTTCTATTAAAAAACTGTGGTAAAATTCTTTTTCGTATAATTTTTTCTCTATGTGACGTTCTTATAGTCAGATCTGCTTATAGTATGTGTTATGTGGTGATAAAGCAACGGCAATGGTGCTGCGGTGAACTGATGGTTTACAAATAACTAAATGTTTACTTTGAACTTATATTATAAATAAAGACATCTCTTGGTAAGTTGGTGTTTAATTATTTAATCATCATAATAAAGTTATAACTGTGATGTTGAGGTTGAGATTGTAATGTTAATTACTCTACTTTTTGTCATCGTTATGAAACAATAGCAAATTGCACTTCTACCTCCCAGCCTTTTGGCTTTTATCACTTCCTCTTTTTTTTGTCAACTCTTTTATGACTTCCTCAAAAAATAATTGTGGTACCTTTCTCAAAAAAAAATAAAATAAATACTATGGCAAATGATTTCTCGCATAAAGAATACAGGTTTCTGTGCAAAATATATTGAAAGTAAAAGAAAAGTCAAGTGGTAGGAGACTGTGGTAGGCCCCTCGAAGGACTTCCCTGCTTGTCGGAACCAACCAAATAATTAATAAAAAACAACCTTCTCACTTTTTAACATGTCATCGTATGGCTGCATACATACTTTTAGGGCATAGTAGTACGAATATTCAAAAATATTGGATATTCCCACTACCAAATGTATAGCACAATTACAAGTGATACAAAATTTTCAAGTGAAATTGTTTCAATCAGTTAATGTCACTTGAAAATTTTGTAATGTTCCTTCAGTGAAATACTTTGACGTAGATTTCTCTTAATTTTGAAACACGCATAATAAAATATAAATATTTTTGTATACATATACTGATACATTTGAGAGATTGAGGTTGAAAACCCCCATTAAAAATGGTTGAATCTAAAATTTGGTTAAAACTTATTTGATAATTAGGACACTTAAGATTTAAAAAAAAACTTTTATAAGATTAAAAACAAAACTTTTATAATGAAAAACCTTTTTGGAAAGGAATTATAATGAACGACAAAGACAGAATGAGTGGTAGGGAAGAGTTAGTGGTTGAGTTGATGGCGATGGAGCCTTTGACTTGATACTCCTTGCTAGTTGACGAACTAACTTTTCCTCTAGTTCGTTTTTATATACAAAAATATGGCTTTAATTTATATTTAATAGTATTTTATTACAAGCATGACGGCGTTGTCGGTCACATTAATATTTTAAACTTGATAAACAGAATAAAGGACAACAAGTGTCGATATAAAATTTTCAAGTGATATTCATTCAACCAGTTAAACATTTCAAAGTTTTGTGAAAAAGCCTCGACTCAGACATTTTACATGTGATTGTCTTTAAGAACTTACGCTAGAATGAAGGAATAGTCCGTTTGGATTGATTATCATTTTCGTATATAAAAGAATCGAGTTATTGTTCGAATTAATTTCCCTATTGACAATACACGTTTTCATATGTTTTAAACATCTAAAACTACATAAAGAACTCTAATAAACATATTTCTGTTTACAAGAGAATTTCAAGAAACTCGACGGCTTGTTCCTTTATATGGATTTTATTTGTCTTTTTTTTTTTTACTTTACCAATTCCAATATTTTATTTATTTCTACCTCTTCCTCTGAAAAATTGGAAAGAAACAATCGTTCTAGACCCATGTAAGAAAACAATAGTGTGCAATATGTCGGATCATAAACCAAGATGAAGCGAATGTGGAAACTGGAAATTATATGGTGTTCGCTATTAAACATTGGATATCTTTGCTCCCTCAATTTTCTCTCGGTATGTCAAACAGGTAATGTAATCGAGCGGCATATCTTTTGTCGAAGAAAATACATGATGTGTCTTTATCTTCTATAGCTTATGATGTACCGCCTCAATGGCTTATTAATCTTTTGTATTGGCCATATACAAATTAAGCAATAATATTTTTTTTACCAAAAAAACAAGAAAAGAAAAATGACTATCGAACGTCACAAGTTACAATCACCAAGAGAATACACACTTATGCATACAGAAAATCAGTCATATACAAGTCTAGAGAAAATAGCTAAGTGTATTGTATGTACTCAAATCTTTGGAGTGATTACTACGGTCAGAGAAAACATATATATCATATAATGGTTTCAGAAGGCAAATAAAAATAATACGAAAACATATTGGGAATTTATATAATGATTACAAATATTTTTCGTACGATACTATTTTTTTATAAATCTGACCGATGGTAACCAACCCTTTTTGGTAGTGCAGAAGATCTTGTATTTGTGAGTGGGGAGGGGAGTTCAATTTTTTATAATATATATACTTCTTCATGAGTCATGAATTTGATCATATAATATAACTAGGGAATCTCAAGAATTGAAATTTTGCTGTACATATCCAAAATGTTTTTGGGAATGTATCTTAATTTTTTTTTTAACACTAGAGTCGACTGTCTTTTTTTTTTAACACCAGATTGTTTTACTAAAAAAGTTGAAGTAAAACTAGTGAGGTTTCTTAAGAATTCAACTTAAAGAAAGAGACACTTTCTTAGTCAAAAAAAAGAAAGAAGACACATTCCAATTCGCAACAACCATGCATATACATATATATATATATATATATATATATAACTTTTGTTTTTATTATATATCTATAACTAAAAACCGGGATTTCTTTCAGGATTTGTACTTTTTAAAGTATCAAAAGTATATATAAAGGTTATATATATATTATCTATATGGAGATGGCCAGATGTGAGAGGGTCCTTCTAACATCAGTGTCTTTCTATGGTTAGGGAAACTTAGTTAGCCTTTCGAAATTGAGAGTTTTAATGTAAACAGTTCATTTCACCGCTGTTAATAAATAGTCGTCGCTTAACAAAAAAGATAATAATACCATTTTAATATGGAAAATTATTTTATTTGTTTATGTATAGTCACAATGAGTGAAAAACATGTTTAGTCCTGATTAGACCAGTGAAAATGTTTAGTGGTTTTAGGATATGAACCGATAGTTAAAATCTGAATTGGCACACACTCTGTTCATCACCAGCCGTGTTTTTGCTCATTCTTCTTCTTTTATAATAATGCACAACTGTTTATAGTAATTTTATTGTTCTTTTTCGTAAAAAAATTTCAAATAATTTTTAAATATTCGAAAATACTTAAAAATAATCCACAAATACTCACAACTAAAAGTAATAAATCAGAACAAATAACTTGCAAATAACTTTTTTGTGCAAATACTTAAAATAATTAACAAATAATCATTTTTTAACAAATCAGGTATAAGTCCAAATTTTGATTAATTGTACAAAGTAAATTAAGTATCAAAGTGCTGGGCCACAAGCTTTGCTAGGCCTGGGCGTTCGGGTACCCGTTGGCATTCGGATCGGGTTTTTTGGGTTTTCGGATTTTCGGATTTATGCTTCTAGGTCCCATACTAACATTTTATTAGTACGGGTCGGGTTCGGATAATAACACTTCGGGTTCGGTTCAAAATTGTATTGCATCATAAAACCCATAAAGTAATCATATATCGTATGGATTCGGGTTATATCGGTTTGGTTCGGATATAACCAAAGTAAAAAACAAAATTTTTGAAGTAAAACATAAAGAAAAACATCTAAATTAAATAAAAATTAATCTATCACATATAAAATTGATAAAATAACAATAAAATATTAAATCAAGCATGAAAACAAACATCATTTGTAAAAAATATGTATTGTCTTATAGAGAGTAGACTTTTTATTTCAATGAACAAATTATAAAATACTTATTTATAACTAATTGTGTACTTAAAGCATTTATTAGAATTTTAATATTTATTATTATATATAATATTACCACAAATATTGAATTTAATAATTGGAATACTTATATATATTTCAAAATATTTATATTGACTATTAATTTTGGATTTTTCGGGTTACCCGTTCGGGTTCGGTTAATAACACTTCGGGTTCGGATATTTTTTGTACCACCCTACAAGATCCGTTCGGGTATTTTTACGTTTCGGGTCGGATAACGGGTCGGGTTTTTCGGTTCGGGTTCGGTTCGGATTTCGGGTTCCGGATTTTATGCCCAGGCCTAAGCTTTGCTATATGCCTGGCATATGTTTGATAATATCCCCCTCACCGTTTATTTATAATTTACACTGCATTTTCTTATGGTTTTGGAAAATGATATACGAGCGGTTCAAATTAAATCACTGTGCTCATTGTAAACTTCCACTCATATTACAATTATAAAAACGATCTATATTTAGAAGTAAATTAAAACAACCTCGAATGGTTCACTCTATTTAAAAAAAAAAATAGAATAACTTCATAATATAATTTAGTTATACTCTAATAATACTTTATTATAAAGTAAAAATAGTACAATTATAACATTTTCACTCTTCTATTTTATAGTAAGAAATTGAATACCATTAGAGATATATCCCCCTAAGATATAACCAAAGTCGTTTGATCTACATTTTCTTCTCTCATTACCCTATAAACTAATTCCACACAGAAGAAGAAAAACAATTAACATGAAGCTGTCAACTAATATCATTCTTACCATTCTCTTCATTTCTATGGTATCTTTTAAAATACATACACTGAGGCAAGACAGTTGCGCCAAACTGACGGTGATGATCCTGATCATCATACCTCTGCCGGTTATACCGATGATTTTGGGCCTACTTCTCCCGGTAGTAGTCCGGGCATTGGTCACAAGATGAAAGAAAATAATGAATTTGTTGAAGGGTTTAAAGATAATTCCAAGCCTAGGACACCAGGGCATAGTCCCGGCGTTGGACATGCTGTCAAGAACAATGAACCTAAAAGCGTTAGAAAATGTTTTAATAGTTTACCGTACTTCTTCGTGCTTTACTTAATTAATATGTGTCTTTAACTATTTTAATTGTTGTTTTAAGTGATATTTTAACTTTGTTCCAAAAAGTTATATTTAAATTTAGTATCTGTACTTTATGATATGCTATTTGTAAGTTGGTCGATTAAGAGTTACATTAGCTCATTAATTAATAAAGTTAAATATAATTTTCTGCGCTTAATTGATTTGAAACTTTGTTTTTGCATGAGTTTGCATGTTAATATAAATACAGATACTTCGTTGTGAGCTTCTTAATTACTACTTGCCCCCATGTGCAAAAGGTAGAATTGCGAAGCACATGAAGAAAGGCTCTGGAGATCCTTTAGATTTATATACATATTTGAAAGATATATTATACTACGTGTTTGGATTTCTTAAATACAATAAAAATGGTTGGTGGCGCAAAAGAAAGGTTTAAAGATTTCCAAATTAGGGAGAAGAAAACGACCCAGGTGAGTTCTATTAGCTACTACAACTAATAATTAAATAGAGCTCATCTTAATAAAAAAGTGATTATAAATTTTACTTTTTTCATTCATGCTCCCTTTAGTTAAAGTTGACACGGTACAATAAATATAGAAAATGATTGTAATAAAATAACTAATCTAGTGTTCTTTGTTCCAGTTGGACTGATGAAATTTAAAATTAATATTTTATATTGTTTACCACCACAAATTACGCAAGGCAATTATTTTGTTGAACGGTGAAGTAATGCATTTGGTGAGGCTGAAAATGACGAAAAAAAAAGGTGAGGCTGAAAAAAAGGCAACGAGATTAGAACCATTCTCTTTTCACTAATATCAATACTATTAAAACAGAAAAACTTTTTATCTACTTACAAATAATCTAGGTTAAACCATTACATTTATTTAACTTTATATTATCTTTCCTACAACTAATTTAGTTATTATTAAATATATACCATATTTAACCAAATATTTTAATATTTTTAAAATAATATATCTAAACAATATTCTTAAGTATTTTTTCTAAGATTTCGTTTTAATAATATCTTTTAATACATTTTTATTTAAATGTAAATATACATTTATTTTTAATATTTACTTTACATAATAAAATTCATAATAAATAATAACTATAATTATAAATTGAATATTAATTCATTTTTGATTTATAGAATAAGAAATCACATTCCTATAATATTATATATACATAATTTATATTCATAATTAAATTACTACAATAATTTATAAATATAAAGTAATTTAATCAATTTATTAACTTTATAAATTATAAATTAAAGAATAACATATATTCATGAATTTTATAAAATATTTTAAAACAAAATATTAAAGAGAGATATATAAACTAATAAATAATTTCATATTTTAATATACATATTTAAATTAGAATATTAACTGACATATATTTAGTTTATATAATAATCAAAATAAATTTTGACCAGTATAAAAATTTAAAATAAATTTGTTCCATAATTTAAGCTTTAAAGTATAAATAAAATTAATAAGGGACAGATTATGTAAATGAATTATCTTATCTTCATAAAATTATGTTCATGTAAAATTTAATATAACTATCTATACGTTAGGCATAGGCACTTTACCCGATATCCGAAGCCGCACTCGAACCCGACCCAAAAAAATCAAACCGAAATCCGAACCGAAGTAGCAAAATACCCGAACGGGTATTGAGTTGGGAGAGTTTGGATATCCGAACCCGAACGGGTAATATCCGAACCCGAATGGATATCCGAAGATAATCGAACATACGTATAATTAACCTTATATTTTTAGTTTACTTCTCTCATTTTATTCAAAATATTTATATTAATGCTACACATAGCTTAAGATCAGATAATATACATATAATTATGGATTGTTACTCACTTAAAAAACTTTTCAAGCTTCTTATTTTGTGCATTAACAAAAATTGTATCCAAAATTTCAAAACAATAACCAAATTAGTATTTTTTTAGTTTTAAAATTTATATTCAAATCTATTAATCATTTAATTTATTAGCTATGTTTAGAAGTAGAAACTCTTTTAGCTTGTTTCGGTTTGTTTGCTTAATCTATGAACTTTGTGGATGTTTTCACTATGTTTTTGGACGGATTACTGTTGTTTTGTTCTCATTTCATGTGTTTTAGACTATTTATATTATTAGGAATGATTTGAAAACATAACAGAACATTCTTTTCAATTTTTTTTATGTCTTGAGTTCGGATATATCCGAAATTACCCGAACCCGAAGTGAAAATATCCGAGCCCGATCCGAAGTTAGAAAATACCCGAACATGTTTTATACTCCTATACCAAAATACCCGAATCTCCGAAATACTCGATCCGAACCCGAACGGGTATCCGTATAGTATACATTTTAAAAAATAGGCTCGATGATTGTCTTCTCAGTAGCCACTTCTTCGGTGCACTTTTTCGGGTTTGGCTAATAAAATTTCGGATTTGAATATGTTTTTTCTTTCCTACGAGACTCATTCTTACATTTCAGACTAGGTACAAATCAGAATTTTTTGTTTGGATTCGATTCAGACTTCAGAATACAGATGTTATGAAGAAAATCTATTACATAAAATTTTCACTGAATTATTATCCCCCGCTTTGAAATTGCGGGTCAAAATCTAGTTTATTAAATGTATTTTATTAAAACTAATAACACATATAATCTTTGAATTACTTAAATCATAATATATTTTGATATCTTTTCATTTTAAATATAAAAATATATATTAAAAAAATCTAACAAATCTGTTTGAAAAGATTTTAACAAGATTTTAATTTTCAAAAATTAAATGTAAATATTTACAGTAATTTCATAATTAATTTTACAATATTATTATACATTAATATATTCAGTTATCGTTTATAAAATAAAAAATAAAAATTATATCTTATTTTATTTATTATATAATCATAATCAATTGTATTAAAAGAAGATTATTATATTGAGCTAAATATGGTTAATTATATTAAATTTGTATATAATTGTTTTCATAATTATAAATATTTATGTTCAAAAATATAATACGTTGGTAAGACGGGTTAGCATTAACAAACTATATAATACAATGTATATAAATTAACATGTATTTCATTAAAGCTAATTATATAAATATTTGTAACTACTTTAATCATGATATCTTTTCATATATATATATATATATATATATATATATATATATATATTTGAAAAGTATTCTAACAAATCTGTTAATAAATATTTTAACAATATTTTAATTTTCAAAAAAATTATGTAAATATTTTCACTTATTTTGTAATTAGCAATGAATTATTATTATGCATTAATATATATTCACTTATCGTTTATAAAATAAAAAATTATATCTTATTTTTATCTATTTTATAATCATAATCAATCATGTTAAAAATTATTATATTGAACTAAAAATGATAAATTTATATTAAATTGATAAATTTATAAATTTTACATTTCATAAATATAAAATATTCATGTTAAAAATATAATACAATGACATAACGACTTAATATTCGCAAACTATATAATACATTTATAAAATTAATATTTTTCTATATACAATAATATATTATCTAAAATGTATAAAAGTAAAAATATATTGCTAAAAAGAAATCCAGCTTTGAAAAGCAAGTCAGAATTTAGCATAAATTAAATGCAAAATAATTTTTAAATATTTGTTTCATGCATATAGTAATTTTTTTTAATAACTAAATGCAAATAAAATAAGATAAATATATAATAAGAAGCAAAAAATACATATGACGGTTTTAAACAATTGATTAACTATAACATATAAAATATAAAATAATTAAATTATTGTATCTGAAATAGTTATATAAACATTTAAATATATGATTAAATTTTTTAAAATGTATACCATTAATGATCTAAAACAAATGTCTACCTGAAAACAAACACCACGCGGTTAAGCGGATCGAGATTTAGTAATTTGTTAATTGTAAAACAAACCTGCAATATGAACAAGGAACAACTAAAACTTGCCAAAAAATTACATATTCAAAATACATGTATGCACCAGCCAGGAATGGAATCCAAATTTGTATCGTGGTAGGATATTATTCTACCATGCACGAGACCACTGATTTATTTAACTGTTACGGTGCATTGATATTTAGAAGTACAAAATATTGCAATCTTGTTTTCATAGTTTAGGTTGTTAATGGTTAATAAATCAAATATGATCTTTAAAAAAAAAAATACAGTTTAATGGTTTTGGAATTAATTTAGTAATTTTTTTGGGTTTTGGGGGATTCTTAAAATTCAATTTTTTTTTGTCTTCTAAAAATACCACAAAAGTATAAACAATTCTAATAATGTGGTTTGGAAAAGGATTATACAAAGAACATAATTTTTTGGTATCGTATAAATTTAAAAAGCTTGGTTGTATTTTTTCAAACTATCATAAAATTGGTAAGTTACAAGTTACAACCAATACCTCGCGGTTATATTGTACCGTACAACATGGTTCTATTTCTAATTTTCTATATAGTAGCAAACCCTTTGGATTACTGTGATATTTTACTCGGCACACTGAAGACTCAGCAAATTGATATAATATTTGAGATACGAACTAACAGTCTAGTACTACTGCTTTATTTGTCAGAAATTAAACTATAATTTACACATGATGAGCACACTATGTATCAATTATAATTTAAACTCTTGAAGTTCTACACTATATCAATAAATAAAACTACATAGGAAACAAATCACATGCATAAGCACAGCCGCAAAGCACCGGAACAGGGAGATCCAAAAACGATTCCTATGCATGTGCAATCAAGGACACTAATCTAGTGCCAATTGTCTGAATCACGAGATTTCGTGAGAATCTCAAAAAGTGAAAGTAAGAAACTGAAAAACATATATAGTTAAAAGGACGTAGCACTCCTTCAATCATGACAGTCTAAACGTGCACCCATTTTCGTACTCTTTTTAACGAATGGCCACTTTCATCACAAATTGGTTTGAACTAGTATGAAGTCCGACGAATACACTTGTTAGTATTCAGTGCAAATATTCACCGAGACCATCATATACCTTTCTGTAATGATGAGATTCTTTTGATTTAAAGTGGACACAATATTTAAAATACAAGTTTACAAAATAATTTAATATGAGATCAATAAATTGCAAATACCTGGTTAGCTCAGAGAATATTTATTTTCCTATATGTCAAATATTGTCGTTGTTCAATGGTTTGAAAAGAAAAGAAAAAGAAAACAT
>NC_027749.1:52504259-52527774 GCF_000695525.1 Brassica oleracea var. oleracea
GGGGTGGGGGGGGGTGGAGTTTGTTTCAACTATCTCTAATATGTTTTGTTATTCTTTTTTTTTGTAAAATAGAAAACTATAAAATAAAATTGAGATTTACTCCGATCTCTAATATATTTTGTTATTTTTCTCTAAAATAAAAGAATGGTATAATAAAGTTAAGATTTACTCCTTCGTATTTTTTTAAATAGAAATCTCTACATATAGAATAAAAAATAGAAAATATTATTTTTCTGTATTAATAGATAAAAAATAAAAATCTCTAGTATAGCCAGAGATCACTTTCAAAGGTAACTCAAGTAAAGCTTATCTGCCGTGATGTGATTGAAAAGTCTTGAACCATGTAGTGAGATATGTTTCTTCCTATCTGGAGGATCCCAACAATGATTTTGGTCAGTTACTCCTACTTTTACTGTTTTTACTATTTTGTTAATTTCGTTATTTTCCATGGTTTTTCAACAAATTACCCTTTTAAAAGTAATTAGATTTTGACACGCCCTGCGCGAATTTTTTGAATTATAAACAAAATTAGAAATGAATTAATATTTTGAGATTGTTGTACATTATTATGTTACAATATTCTATTATATCGAAGAATAGTTTTTTTTTAAATATATAATTTATGAATTAGTTTATTTGAGATTTTGTATATATATTATTGTGTAAATTTTTCTTAGGCATGGGCATTTTACCGAAGCTGAAAAATCAAACCAAAACCGACCCAAAATACAGATGCAGTTGAGGTCCGAGTCCATGGCAAAGTACCTATCCATTATTTTTTTGGACATGCGGGTCTTTGTTTGAGTTCAGATCCTATCCGAAACCAGATCAGATATGTAAAGTACCAGAAATATTTTGTGTATATTAGGTATTTTTGGATATTTTGGATATGTTTTGGCATTAAAAATAAGGTTTTTGGTTATAGTTTGGGGTTCAGGGTAAAATTACAAAATTTTTAAAATAAATTTTGGGTCGGTAAAAATTTGGCTATTTCTATTTTCTTCGGTTAGACTACGGGTAAAATTTTGTATCTTTTGGGTAACTGAATATTTTAAGGTATTTGTTTGGCTTTTCGAGTTTTTTGTGGCTCAGGTATTTTTTCAATGTTTTCAGGTACTTCGAGTCTTTTTGGGTCCTAAATACCTGAACCAATTTATACCTGTTATGTTTCAAAAAATTATATTTTTATATATATATATGAATTATGAACCCGAACCAAGCTGCACCCGAAAGGATACGTTCAAATGTCTAGGACCGAAGCACCCAGATCCGAAGACCCGATTGCTCATGTTTATTCTTTTATTATATTTTATGTGCATTTTATAAGAGTAAAATTTGTTGTGTTGGTGAGATTTAAGATTTTATTATAGATTTTTGGTTAGTTTAATAGGATATATTTGTAGGATTTTTAATAGCTTTTAAACTTATCTTAAATAACAAATTTTATTATAAATACTTCTTATACAAATTTAATTAAAGTAATATATAATTTTATTTTTAACAGATAGTTTGCTAAATTTTTTTTTTATCAAATTTGGTTTTGTAAATATTTAAAAATAAAATGTTAAATGACATGGTATAATATGTTGTATAATATATGTTAACTCATTTTAATAATTGATATCTAAATGTTATAGGTCCATTATTGAACATAAGGTATGGTGTATAACTGTATCACATAAATGAGGTGTAATAATTTTTTTTTTGGATCCGTTTTTAGTATCTACAAAAGCATAATCGGTTTTAGCAATATAGATAAGTGATAAACATTTTAGTATCTACAAAAGTATATTCGTTTTTAAAAATATTAATCACGTGAGTTTAGTCAAATTTAGCATAATATCTAAACTAATTATATTTTCAAAATCATGTATCATACTAATTCAAAATTCTAGTCCGTGACACCTTAATAAGCCATCATATAAATCTTAATAGGTTGGTTTAAGGATTTATCACTAAAATATTGGTCTATAGATTGAGTTATAGGGTTTGGTTTAGGATAATTAGCCATATGGACGAAAAATATCTTAATGTGTACATATGCTATGATATATGAAATACATGGTTCCGTAAATAGGTTGATGCTCTTATAAATTGATGAAGAGATCTAGATTGGCAGATACATGACTACTTAGAAATTTATTGGGTGAAAACGGTCACATTTTTATTATGAGATTAACGAGAAAGGTTTAGAGATTGGTCCAGTTTCTAATTATATGGTATAATGTAATGTTTTTAATTTACCGAATGATGTTGTATAATAAATAAGGGAATTGACTAAACCACTAAATTTGATATGTATCTCATGTTACCTTGTATTATTAAGAAAATGTTAGGTAAAACCATAAAATAATTAGCTAATTAATAGGTCTAACAACCTTGTTTAAATAGATTTTTTAAGGTTCTTTTTCTTTTAACAGTATAGATAGCTCGAAGGATGATACATTAATTTTATTATTTTTTTGTGTGGGCATGTGTATGTACTCACACTCAAACACTAACGTTTTATATCAACTCCATTCTTGTCCAACGTTTTTCTGGGAAATATTTGCATATGATCTCCACTCACGGAATGTTCCCAGAAGCTTGGAATTTATAACCAAACTCCTAATTATTTTCCATGTGTATAAATATTAATTATTATATAACAATAATTTATTGGCTTTGTTTGTTGGAGGTACGTGCACAGTCCAGCTAGTCATTTTTCATCTCCATAAATAGCCATCGAGAGTTGAAGCCATTGATACATACATTCGGTTAGTGTTCATACACATATATTTCCTAAGGTTTTTTATTTCTTTTGTTTAGTCTAGAAAGTATAACAATCTCTGATAATTGCTATGGCTAAATGCACTTTTACTAGATTTGTTTTACTAATAACAGTGCTGACTCTCATCCAAGAATCTCACATCATTGAAGGTAGACCTTTGAACTCTTCGGGGATCTCTAGCAACCAGAAGAACCTTGGTGGTCACGGTTTGAATATTTCAAGCAAGTTAGAGAAAAAAGATCATTCGTTGGATGCATTCCGGCCTACTAGACCCGGGAACAGTCCCGGAATCGGTCACTAGCTATATGTTGTTGTGGCTCAGTAAAATATGCTAGGGTTGTTTTTTAGACATTTACTTGTTACAAAGTAAGATGTTGTGGGTGCGTTGTGTGCTAGCTGGGGTTTCTATGTGCTGCTCGTTGTGTTTCCGTGATTGTAATCGATCGATCACTCTTGGACTAATTAAATCGCTTTGTGTTATGCTACTTCGTTAATCTCCTCCTTTTCATCTTTTTAATTTTCTACCTACAGTGCCACATTATGACTGTCTGTGTACACGAGTTTTTTTATACTTTCTGCGTGGTTTCCATATACGAGTAAACCGGAGCTTAATATTGTTCGTAAACTGTACATGGTGATTAAAATCGTAAGGTTGTTTAATTTTTTTCATATTTTTTGTTACACTTAATGATTCGACAATTCTAAAATTCTACACGCTACTAATAAAAAAAGTAATTGGTAGATTGATATTTTATAATTTTTTTTTTCTTTTTTTTTTTTTTGATATTTTATAATTGATATGACCTTAATCACGCGCACACACGTATATATCTCGACATTCTTGTAATCATACTTTTACTAGTACATCTCAGATGTTAAGTGTATGGTATACATTATAATAGTACACCGGAGAATACACCATAGCGTACACTAGATTGTACACTGTAGTGTACACTAGGACGTACACTGAAACGTACACCGTAACGTATACTGGAGCGTTCACGGAGGCGTACAACGGGACGCACACCAGAGCGTACACCGTAGTGTACTCCAAGCGTACACTACACTATACGCCATAGTGTACACCGAGGTGTAAATAAGGATCCTTCCACTCTTATTTTTGCTACTTCATTTAATTTTGTTTGTGTAACCATCATATATAGTAATAACATTACTAAAGTATTATGTGTTTTCAGTATCTCAAATGGTAGACAATGGCCATGTTTGTTTACTTATCGTGCGACCTGCGACTGATCGCTGGTCGCAGATTGTTGTTCGTTTTGATGTCGCGTAACATGCGACCTGCGATTGGTCGCATGTCGCAAGTCGCAGGTTGTTGTTCGTTTTGATGTCGCGCGACTGATCGCACGACCAGTCGCGGGTTCCCATTCAAATCGCCCGGAAAAACAGCGACTAAAAATTAAGAAAATTTTGATTGCACGTCTGGTCGCAGGTCGCAGATCGCATGACACGTAAACGAACATAGTTTTAGTCGCAGAACGCAGGTTTAGTCGCATGTCGCAGGTTTAGTCGCATATCGCAAGTCGCAGATCGCGCGACACGTAAACGAACGTAATCTTAGTCGCAGGTCGCAGATCGCGCGACACCGTAAACGAACATGCCCAATATATGGATGCTACAATGACGACGTTCAATCTCAGACGACATCATGGTTATTAAACAATTTGAACATATAATAACATCCAAATAGGTTACGTGGTTTAGACGAATGTTTAGCTATTTTACAAAATAGTAAAATTATATGTCTACTTAAATTTAACAGCTAAAATGATAAATTGAACATTTAAAATATTGTTTTTATTTTATTTAACCAAAGTATATACATTTTATCCATTGTACATAAAAATATTATGTGTACTTTCTAAGAACGCGTTTAGAACACTAATTATTTCTACCTTAAGGAAGTCCGTAATTTGATAATATGAAAATAAGAGATCGTAAAGTCTCCTGCTAATCAGAAGTGTTGAACTGGGTAGGAATTATTGTTGATTTATCTAGGCAATTTTACAACCAAATTTTACACACTTGGTTTCTATTAGTGTGACTTGGATAGAAGGAGAAATTTTTTTTTCTTAATATTACCAAATTAAAAAAGAAAATAGAAAATCAAAGATACAAAATATTAAAATAGAAAGTCCGAGAATAATATTTTGTCCTAATCATGGTTGTGGTGGGCTAGCCAAAGATTACGCTGGTCTCTAGATCTTTAAACTGACGGTTGTGGCTGATTTGACAGCTAAAAGCCAATTAACCCTATTTTCCATATTTGGTTTAATCCTTAATTAATAATTAGCGGTCACAAGCTATAGTGGCCGTAGGGCATATGGAATAGTGGCAAAGGACACTCTGTTTTCTTTATCTTATTATAATGAAAGCCTTTTTCATGATAATAACTAATATGTTTTGATATAAAATAAGAGATGTAGCTCTTGAGAAGTTTGAAGGGTGGCTTGAAGCTAGGTTATTAAACAAAATTTTAAAAGGATGATTATAATAAGCACCCAATGCTCTTGGAAAGCCTGGTCTCGCTGTCGATCAATATGTACTTAGCCTTTTAAAATATAGTATAGGCTTCATAGGTACGGTTCATTAAATTGCAAGTGTGATTATATTAACACCGTACGTTTAGTCGGTTAGGGCAATATATACTGTATTAGTTTTTATAAAGAAATATTTATGTTTTCTTTTCTAAATCGTACACATAACTAATGAATGGTTCGGGAGTTTCGTGAACGCTATGAGCCCACCACAATCATGTATATTAAAATTCAATGAGCCCAAGTACCAATTTGATCATGTGTTTAGCTGCGACACCTACGCAGCAGAATGGGATTCTCTGTATGAAGTCATGAACAACGCTTTGTAAAATGAGGCCCCATTTGGGGAAGTGAAACGGAAGTTAAGAAAAAATGTTATGAACAACCTTACGAATTTACTTTTCCCACTATTGATTTTTCTTAGGTAACAAATAAATAGGCATTAGGTTCGGCCATTAGCTCAAAAAGATATATTTTAGTATTATTTTTGTGAGGAAAACCTCATATTGAAACATAATATATAAAAGATAAAAAATCCAAATATTCACTTCACAATTATTTGAATTTTTGAATATTTTTTTTATTATATTCACTTCACTATTATTTTTATTTTTTGAATAAAATTTTTATTCACTTCACTACTATTTTCTTGAAGATAAAATTTCGAGTTCTAAACTATGAAAATTAACAATTTAAATTTAATATAATAATCATTTTATAAAGATTAGGATAACGAAATTTGCCAACGATTCAATAGAAATAAGTCACCACCAAATATGGTAAAACAAGATGAAACTGGGATAGAGAATAAACAAACAAAAAACTCTCATTAACAACATTCAGTATATTATCCCAGTATAATTGCACATTTCTCCTTCCTTCATGATCACGTTGACTTATAGTATAGGTGATGAAACTCGGAAACTAATTCAGTTTCACTTTAAATACTCAGAAACTAAGAAAACAAATTAAGGGGCTGATTGGTTGAAGCTATGACTTTCTGTTTTTTGCTCTAAGATTTATGATTTAGGTTTTTAGCTTTGGATTTAATTTATTTTTCTGTAGAAATTTTTCAAAGCACTGAATAAAATCTTTAGAGAAAATGCTTTCTAAAGCTAACATATTTTTTTTTTATAATGTTTTGACTTTAGATTCAGTTTTACAAATAAAAGTATGATTACTTTAAAAAATGGTTGTATAAATTAAAAAAGCTCTCTACGGTTCTTACAACATCTACTAATCACCCCTAAATTCAACCATTTTGAAATAGGCGGCAAAAGTACGTCAAACTTAGGTAAACTATCACACTGTATTTCTCATCACATTTTTTATTTATTTATCGAATGACACTCATTGTACTTTCCTTTTTTTGTTCTGAACAACATGCATTCTATTAATAAAAGAGATTTACTACAAGATAGATTGGTTAAGTCGCAGTGCATTCTTTGCAAGCGAATCAGCATGAGCGTTACTTAACCTTGGTACGTATGAAAAGTAGACAAAAGCAAAAGCAGAGGATAGAGACTCAATGTCCTTGAGAACTCCATAGAGCTCCATAGGAAAAGTGTTCGAGTTGATAGCTCTAATGAGCTTGAGAGTCGGAACGAATCCAGACGTTAGCTCATTGTACTTTCCTATATATATAAAATAAGGGTAAGTAGGCGAAGGGGAATATAGACAGCAAACTAAGCACAATATCAAGTGGTGTGGGCCGTGTGGCTGTTAACCCTTTAATTCACATCAGCTACGAATATATTATTTATATTAGTTTTTAGTATGAACACTATAATTTGGTTACGATTTTTGTAGAGGAACAAGAATATAATAAAGATATTTGCTAAGTAACCCATAAGCCTAACTATGGTTCACATGTTAATTTGGGTACCTACATATACACACCATTAAACACAAGAGATTCCTTGAACATTTTAAGATTCAAGACTCTTTTACAAAATAGGAACTACTGTTTTAGATTCTTATACAAGCTTAAAGACACTTGAAATTCTCCCTTAAAACCTAAAGAAACGGAGAGAGAGAGAGAGTACTACACGGTTTTTTACTTCTTTAGATTGTTTATTAACATAAATTCAATCATTATCAATGGCAAAAGCTGTGTCCTTGAATTTTTGCATATCTCTTCTTATTATTACCATAATTCTGTTCCATGAAATCCTACCGACCGAGGCAAGACACCTGAGGACTCATAGAAAGCTAATCAAAAACAGAACAACTACTCCCAGGGCACATGGCGGCTCAGGTGACTTGAGCACAACTGCCGTCAGTTCCGTGAAGAAGAGTGGCATTAGTGAAGAAGAACACGGCGTTGATGAGTTCCGGCCAACAACCCCCGGAAACAGCCCCGGCATATTGGCCATTCCATTAAAACCTAATGAATTAACAGATTTACACTTGCTACAAGCATAAATTAATTTGCTTCTCTTTCTTTCTTCTCGTCTCGTCTCGTATCAAAATGTGTTTTTCTTTAATTATTGGTGAACGTCTATTGCATCTCGTACATATATGATCAAATTACTATGCATAGCAATCTACGCTTGGATTTTACGTTATAATGAAGTTTTCTAAAATAAGAAAGTATTGAAGGATGAGAGGGTATTCGTTTCCACATTTATCCGGAAGATACATTTGCTAAACTAGTATAAATAAGTAGTTTAAATATGTGGTGGTTTTTCTATTTGTAAGCAAACTTGAGGATTGAATTCTTCTACCACGATCTCAATAACAGCTGCCTATTATAAATGTCTTAAATGGTAAAATTGTAAAATTCATCCACATGCCATGCGATCGATTGTCCCGATTTTGGTCTAAGATCCACCGGTTATAAGAAGAAGAAAAAAACTTAATAGAAACAAGATTTGATGCAGACAGAAAACATTCAGTTTAATATGCCAGGCCTCCACAGAAAAATGTTGAGAGTAATAGTAAATAAATAATGTGGATCAAGATGATGAGGTTGGTGCGCACTTGGAAGTACGAGTTAAAAACGAGTGAATAAGAGGTACAAGTTGGTCGAAATGTGTAGTACTACTACTCCATATTATTAATAGTAATAATGTTTTTGACGATCTTATAAGAAAATGTTTTCGTGAGTTTCCTAATTAAATATGCAAAAAAAACTGAAAAACTGAAAGCATGCGTATATATATACGTTGATTCTCTATCGCTCTCTCTCTCTCTCTCTCAATCTAAAAGCAAAAATAATATTTAGGGTTGGTACTGGAAGCGTATGTTTATAAAAGCCCAAAAAATGCGGGATCATTCATATATTGAAGCTAACAGGTCACAGGTGAACTATATGGTTTTGACAGGAATTTCTAATTCACTGCTAGAATTGGCAAATAAGTTCAAACGGTTTAATGGGCTCTGAACAAATTTAATCGTATAAATTATTTAACAGTATTAAAAGTAATAATATAGTGTAAATTTTAAAGCACAGTCCTATCGCACTCAGGCACCATCAACGTTTCCTGTTTCAGGTGCCAAGTCAATGGTCATACAAAAGCTCTCTGGCTCCGAATGTGAGCTAGAGCTCCTGGGTGAAAAAAAAAGGGAATGGGAAAGAGCATAAGTTACGATATTTAGGGAGATCACTTAACGGGGCTTCATTTGACGGATAGGTTTAAAGGAAGTGAGACAAGGTAAAAGGAGCTGAGGTTATGGTGTAGATGAGTCTGATAGTTTCTTTCAGTCAAGAGTCGTCAGAACTTGTTAGAACGCTGCTCTCATGCCAGGTCTCTGCAACCAATGGTGCTAATAAAAATATAAAATAATAGCATAAATTAAACTAATGCCAAGCCCACTGGGCTTTATGATCAGAGTTTTCTAATGGCTAAGTGACTTATGGGCTGGATAAGAAAAGGTTAATAATCGCAAGTCCTCTTGATGACAAAGATGTATTGGCATGTGGATTAAAAGAGGCATGTCCCTGCAAGGCATTAGATTCCGTTGTAGAAAGCTGGTGGTGGTCTTTGGATACATTGGATTTGATGCGTTGAAGGCAGGAGCATATGATTGTGAAGGGGGGAAAGCCTGGAAGAGGAAAATGTGAATGGTGAACATTGAGTTGGATTCCTATGGCCATGTGAAGAATGATTAGCAGGGGTGTCCTGTAAAACCCGCTGAGTTTGATTCTTCTTCACATGACCAGGCTTTTGAAGTGTTCCATCTGGGGTTACAAACACAGAAAAATCCACCAAAACAAAATCTTTTTATAACTGAACATACACCTAAAGCAAGGAAAAGGAAGAAGAGTACCTTTTAGTACATAGCCTGACTTTAATTTCCTCTCTCTCATAACTTTTCTGGGTGCGGCACCACGGCTGTGCTTTTCAGAAAGTATTGTCCCTCTGTCTTCTTAATTATCCCCCCCAAAACACATGAGTGAACTATATACAGCACACAAAACTCACCTGCCTCAAGGTCATTAACTTATAAAGATTACGTCCTTTCACAAGTAAAGGGTAGTAAAGGGAGGCAGTTTCTGTATCCCCTCGCACCAAAGCACTTCAATCTTTGGCACAAATGAGATGGGTCAGTTTTTTATCAGAATAAAGCAAAGTCACACAATGATGATATCAACATACAGTCACACAATGATGACTCCAATCGCTGAACAGACAACAAGCACTATCGGTAAAGAGAAGATTAAATTAAGCAGTCAAGTCAATTAATAATTAATTCCCTAAAATCGATTCTTCTTCTTCCATTTCGTTAAGCTCTTCGGGAATACAATCAATCTCCTCATCAATACTACTGATATCGTCTTCTTCCTCGTCCGAGCTACACAGATCGATCATTACCTTCTCCTGAGGAAGGTTTCGAATTCAAAATTATGCAAACGGTGTATGATATCTGATAAGTCTTAAGATATATAACTTTAATCAGAGAGATTATTAATATATGGAACTAAATCTAAAAAATGATACACAGAATACTTCGTTTATACACAGAATGAAAAAAAAAGCAACAAATAACTCCTCTGCTATCGATTCAGTATTAGGGACAAATGTCCCACATCGTTAGTTGAAAGAGATCTTTAGTAATATATAAGATAGATGAGCCACTCCACTTATCACCAATTAGTTTTAAGTTGGAAGCCCATCTAGCTTAACATGGTATCAGAACCCGATCCACGCAGTCCAACCCGATCCACATCGACCCGGCCCAAAATTGGCCTTCGATACTTGCCCAAACATTCCGAGATTGACGTTTAAAGAACCATCATCTCGAGGGGGCGTATTAGGGACAAATGTCCCACATCGGTAGTTGGAAGGAATCTTTAGTAATATATAAGATAGATGGACTACTCCACTTATCACCAATTGGTTTTAGGCTGGAAGCCGATCTAGCTTAACATTCAGCACTTGTTTATAAATGTTACATACACCACAATACTCCTACCCTCTCATCTCGTTTTCTTGCACTCTCTCTCTCTCTATCCGCACACACATATGTGCATAAGAATACCAAAGTACTAGCTTCAAATGTTCTCTCCTTGGGTTGGTGCAAATCAAATGTGATCTGAAGACACCCCGATTCTTCTCCGATCAGTGCTTTGCCTTTGGTTGTTGGCTCGGAGACGGGCTTCGAATTGCCTCCAGAGTCGAACGAGGGGACAGACGTGTCACTGTTCCAATTACATCAGGAGACCGGTGCTGTTGCTGTTGCTGCTGCTGTTGTTGCCAACTTTCACTGGAGTAAATAAAAATACGTGTGAAGAAGCTTAACAAACAACACAGAGAGAAACACATACTCATAGGTTTCACATATGTTTCGGTTTTGAAACTGGAAAAAGTCTCTAAATGCGAATGAAGAATGACTACCTCTCTGAAGATGTCACGTTTCTAGCGCGCAGGACTTGATCTAGTTTGAAATTTGGTTTCTCCCTCCTACTGTTTGGTTCCTGTCAACGCAAAGAGAGATAAGAGAATGTTACTAATAATTATAGAGCTGCGAGCTGGGATTGAGGTTTTGCATTACCGTTATGTTCATCCTGTTAAATAACTGTGAGCAGTTTGAGACATCGCTGTTGCGTGGTGAGGTTGACAGCACAGAGGAGTTCTTCAGGAACCGGTGTTCTAGCAACACAGATGCGGTTGGTCTCTCCGCCGGGTTTCTCTGGAAACATAATCTTAGAAAGTCTTTACCCTCTGCTGACATCGTTTCAGGTACTGGTGGGCTATCTCTCATGACCTTGAACATAGCTGCTGCCTATGATTAGGCAAACAGTTTTAGAGATCAGGAGCAAATCTATCTTTAGTGTAACAACGCATATGTGTGTGTATGCTTACCCCTTCAAACTCACTCCACGGAGGCTTCCCAGTGAACATCTCAATATATCAACAGCAAAAGCGAGATCTGGGTTGCTATCTCTTTGCATCACGGCTTGCATGAGCTGTGTGGTTAAGAGAATATATTAGTAAGGTTTATAGTGTATTTTGATAGAACAAAAGAGTACCTCTGGTGCCATCCAATACGGGCTTCCCTTTAATGAGAGATCAGCTCTTTGCCCAGTAAGCTGAAGAAAAAATAACAACGTCAATCATTATCAAACTTGTTTAGTCAACATTTGAATACTAGAGAGAATATAGAACTCACATGTTTAGCCATGCCGAAGTCAGCCAGCTTAACAACACCAGAGGCGTCAACAAGGAGATTAGCACCTTTGATATCCCTGAAGAACATTCAATAAATAAAATGAGGGAAATCAATACGCTTAAATAAAGCTTGAGCATCTTGAAACATAATGACCAAGATTGAGTTTACCTGTGTACAGTCTTTTTGCTGTGCAAATAAGCCAGGCCGGACAAGATATGACGAGTAAAATTGCGAACAACAGACTCGGACATGGTACCGCCGCAATGGTCTTGGATATATTTGTTGATTGAACCGGGATGAACATATTCCAGGTATATAAAGAAACGATCATCTACCTGTTACATACCAAGAATTACTCAAACAGCAGCCTCCATAGTTAGATGATATGAATGTAAAGAGAGGATATATATATATATAAATATACTCACAATCTCACTACCGAAGGAGTGCACAATGTTTGGATGTTGAAGGTTACTGAGAAGTTTGATTTCCTGAAGCAAAAACAAGAAATGATATAGACTCATTGAGAGCAGGTAGTCTGAGATGGAGCTTACCTGCTCTAATTGCGATTTGGGATCATCAGGAAACAACTCAACTTCCTTCATCGCACACAAAGCTCCATTTTCACTGTTGGTGGCGACGTAAACACTTCCAAAAGTACCACGACCTATAAGCTTCCAGACTTGATTGCGCAAATAGAGAAAAGGACTTAGTCTGCCTTGGAGGAACTCATGTAGGGAGTCGCTGGAGCACTCATCGTTGGAGAGCTAAACTCTTGATTCTCCGACCCTCTCCTCCTCGAGTCACGTGCAACGCCATTGGTGGTGAGAGGAGGACCAGAGGTGGTGCGATCTGGAACTAACCTAACGGTAACGGCAACGGCAACGGTAAAGGCACGGCGGCGGGGGAAGAGGTTGACGCACCGCCGCCGCCTTCTCCTCCCAAGACGTCGTCGTCCGTCAAGTGACGGAGCTTCCTCTGGCGCGTGAGCCTCCCGCGGTTGAAACGAAAGAAGCGGCGATGGAAACGATCCCGATCCAGGTCTCGATCGGGCGATTCAGAGTAAGAAGCCATCCGGTTTGAGCGAGATTTGCTGAACCCAACGCATTGCGACAAATCATGGTATCGAAAATTCAAAATAAAAAATAAAAATAACTCTCTCTCTCTCTCTCTCTCGGTTAGAATCGACCTGAAAGACGGAGATGGCGATGAGCATCCATGGAAACTAGCCCAACGGGTTTAACAGAATAAAAAAATACTAACAAACACACGAAAGGATGTTTGAGATAATGGAAACTATATGAGCAGCGGTTGGGTTTGAGTTTTTGTTTTTCTAATTCGGTTTTCTCTTGGTCTTTTCCACTGAAACCAATTACGGTCTAGTTTTTATTTAGTTTGTATTCATATTCTATTTCATGCCATCATCCAAATTTAAAAGTGTTAAAAGTCTAGATGTCACCAAAATGTAAAAAGTGTTTTTTTTTTTGAGGCCAGAAAATGTCAATTTGTAAATAGACAGGCGTAGAGCCGACTCCAATGTAAAACCGTACGGTACGTATCTCCAGGCATTGACTTTAACTTCAAACCTGATTTAGTCCAACTTAACCTTTACTTTTTCAACTAAAGACTACTCACTTTTATACATATATTGATTTCGTCAACTACTCTCTATGTTTATTTCTAGTTTATTTGATCTCTATGATTTCCTAATGCACTATATCATTATATTTTAATAAATGGGAAGAAATTTTATTTTAAAAAGGAGCACATAGCAAGATCTGTCAAAGCTCGAGGGAATAAACCCAATACGGTGAACCCTGGTTCGAACTTCGCTGGCCACACGGATATGGACTATTGCTTTCGGCTCATTTGAATGTCCAGGAGAAGGTCTATCCGTGGACTGTACCTCCACCCGAAAATTAGGTATGTGTCTTTAATAGATCCGGGTTTAACTTTTTTTTATTAAAAAAAAAAAAAAAAATCAGTCAAAGCTAAAAAAAAGATATAGACCAACTTGGTTGGGTAAAAAGTTTTATATCTGACCGTAAACTGGAGAGCTATCTGAATTTGATTACAGGTCAACAACGTTTGTTGCATTGATTCCATAAACAAGTCAGTGGTCAAAGAAACCCACAATATACGTGGCTAAACTTTCTGGTCATAACAAGCGACACGTGCTACTCTTAGGTCCCAGTTCCCACTGTTATGGACCAAGTCGTTTGTTCTTGTTTCAGTGTTCACGACCCATTACGTTTTTCCTCATTATTGTTATTATTACCAACTAATCTAAAATCCGTCTAACCGCAACAAGAGGGTTTAGGGTTCTCTCACTTAAAAGTGTTTCTACAGTAAGAGTTGTTCTAACAATTGCTTCTTTCCTTCTAAAGTTTCCACAAATTAGGACAGAAACTTCAGAGAGTGACATCATACCTTCCCAAGGACTGCTCTTATGCTTGCTTGAATAGCTTCTGCTTCTTTCACCGGGTTATGGCAACAATCTTACACACAGCCAAGGTTTCATTCTTTCTCAACAGCTTCAGCGATGGATGGAATATAACTTCAGGCATTAACATTTTGTCCTTGATGTCGCATTCGTGAAAATTCCTTATACTACATTCGTGAAACTATATATAGTACTCTACTCCAATGTATAAGGTACTCCAGAGGTAAGAAAAAAACACACAAACGTATTGAATAACTCATTAGTTAGTCCATATTTCATTGGAACACTAACATTTTTTTTTTGAAAATCATTAGAACACTAACATTACTATCATGTAAAAGTAAGAGATCTCTCTTCACATGATTTAGCTAATGACACTACAAAAGCAATGCAAATTTACTGTCAATGAAAAAAAAACACAGTACTATGACATGTTCAAATTTCTAGAACAAAATTTCCGTTTCAAAATAAGTGTCGTTTTATGATTTAAATGCAAAATTTATTAATAAAATTATCCTATTTATTTTTCTATTTATTGAAATATGATTATGTATGTATAAAATTAAATATTTTTTTAATCTGTAGATATAAAACTAAAACAACAAATAAAACAAAACGGGGAATACAATATACACCAGTATGATAAACAAATTAAATTAAATTATTAGTGATGAAATGAAACACACAACCATGTGCAACATTAGACTTGTGTTGAACATAACGAAGCACTTTAATTCCATATCCAGTTGGCATGTGACCATGACTATCTACTGTATTTTTTTTGCAAGTGTAGCTTAAAACTATATCATTGCTTAAATATATTAGTTGCATCATTCAGTAATGAAAATTGCAGTGAATTTGTATATAAAATGGGAGAAAATAAAAGAAACTGTTGTGTTAGACTGTTAGTATTTAGTGGGGCTGACTTTTTCAGTAACTGTTTAAGATTTCGTATCAGTTTGAGATTAGAGGAAATTATTGATTTATTATCTCGAGACCAAGACAGCAGTTCAATGCAAATTAGTCATACATAATTAAATCAGACAACACTGTAATTACGCACGCGGTTGCTTATAATTAACACCAAAAAAAATAATTATGATATCTGACGGTTGTAGACCTTCCTCTCTTGTAATCTCAATGGCTATAGTTTATTGCATGTACCCGCCAGTATAAAATATCGTCTCTGTGATCCAAAAAGCTTCTTCTCTTTCCGTTTTCTTTCTTGATCTTTATTGTTTTATCTTCTATTTATAAATCTTGGGCCATAGTGAAGAATAAATCAGAGGTTGGATCAACAACGTGGGTTTGTGGGTTTTCTCAGAAACCTTGAATAACTTCTTATTCACTCTTCCTATATCTCAAGGATCATGTGATCAGGAGATAAAATGAAAGAGATACGAAGCTAGTTAAAAGAAGAAACATTGTGAAAAGTTTATTTGAGGTAATTCTGATTTTTCCCCTTTTTTGATAGATGATTTGATTCAGTTAATATCTGATTGACATGGATTGATATTGACAGATTTTTACATCATTTATGATGATATATATTTTGTTTTCTTTTGGAACATGATGATCTTCTCCTTTAAAATACTGGAAAAAAATGAAAGTTTCTCTACTCCCAAACAGATCTGTAATTGAAAAAAGCTTTTGAAAGTCGTACGGTCGCCATCATCTTGATTAATTCAGGTTTGTAACAAGTTCTTGTTTTTTATCTATTCAAAATGAAAGTGCGTATAATTTACCATTAGTTTCTTTTAAGAAACTTGTGATCTCTTTGATTCACTATTCTATTACTCTTACTAAACATTTCTGTAAGCACGAATCACGATATCATATTTTCTTTGTCAATGTTATCCTCTAATGACTGTGACACGAAGCTTCCTTGATGCATTTACTTTCACAATCCCTATTTTCGAAATACAGACTTTTTATTTAATTAATCAAAGATATTGATTATTTTCTTCTTCTAGGCTTTTCAAGAAAGAGAGACAAACATGGCGTCTTCAAGCTCAAGCTCACCATGTGCAGCTTGTAAATTCCTTAGGAGAAAATGCACACAAGAATGTGTATTCGCTCCATATTTCCCACCAGACCAACCTCACAAATTCGCATACGTTCACAAAATATTCGGAGCAAGTAACGTCGCTAAGCTTCTCAACGACCTCGCCTCTAACCAAAGAGAAGACGCCGTTAACTCTCTTTTCTATGAAGCCGAAGCTCGACTTCGCGACCCGGTTTACGGTTGCGTCGGTTTAATCTCAATCCTTCAACATCGCCTTAAACAGCTTCAACACGATCTTGACAACGCCAAGAAAGAACTCGCTGCTTACGCTGCTCCTAATGCTATGCTTCCTATGCATCATCCTCAACCGCATTTTATGTCTCTACCGCCGCAACCGCAGCGACCGTCTTCTGCTTCTTCTTCAGCGTCTGTGCTGACTCAGCAGCAGCAGCATCATAACTTGTTGCCAGTGTTGGCTATTCCAACTGAGCAACTACTGTACCATCAGCAACATATTTTCGAGGCTCAGCAATTAGCAGCGGTTAATTCGGTTTCCAGAGACCAACTAAATGAAATGTTTAGAGCGTACGGAGGAGGAAGTAATAGTCCACATCATCACCATAACCAACCTCAATTTGATATTTTGAGGTTCAATAGTGGATTTGGCTCTGTACCGACGGGTTCGGTTACAGTAACCGGGTTTAATCAATTAAGCTCCAGCGGTACAACCATAACCGGAATGTCACCGTCTTTGGCTCTTGGTGATAGCTTTGTTGATAGTCCTTCAACTAATGATAATTATCATAGGGATCAACAATTACAACATCAACAATCTTCTCAACCGCTACCGCTTCAAACGCAGGAGACTCAGACGCGTCCGAATTCAAAGAGCGAGGAGGGTAGAGGGAATATCATTGGTTCATCTCGGTAATTAACCAAAAAATAAAAAGAGATTAAAAATAATAATACGGCCTTTGACCTTCTCGCTTGCTCAGTAACCTCAGTTAAAGGTACGTGGAAACAAAATAGTTCGAATGTTAATTTTCCAACTATTAATATTTAGGGTTCCTATTTTATCTTCTCTGCATCTTTGATTGATCGTTAATTCGTTATGGTATAGTACAGTTACAGTGGTACATAAGAGGTTTCGCTTTATGTATGCAACATTTAATGAAATAGCCTTGTCATTTCTTCAATAACTCTTCTTGTACTTCTAGCCTTTATAGCTCATTTTAATAAAACTTCCTTTTTGTTAGATTCCTTGAACAATAATGCATTAATTAACCTAGTTATTAAACCTTTATAAAATTCATGGTGGGACGCCAAATCATTTCACCGATTATTTACGACAGTATTTTTTTCGTTTCATAATACTCCAGTTTTTAAAAAATTGCATATTCTATACTTTTCATATATATTAAGAAAACTCATTAAATATGCATTATTTTTTATGAATAACAATTTTTCATAATTTTTACCCAATAGAAATTCAATAAACACCATTAATTTTTTTGAAACTTACAATTTTTCACAAAATCATACATTAAAAAAGTAAAAATGTATCTTTTTGAAACAATTTTTTTTCCAGAACATACATCTTTTAGGAACAGAGGGAGTATATGATATCTATGGGCCTCTTGGTGATTCCCGTTGGCCATCCGCAAGAAAATTCGAATTTCTATGGACCTCTTGATAATTAGTATTTGGACCTAGAAAGCTTTTGGAATCACACCAAGGTTATCAAAAACATATATATATATATATATATATGATATCTTATAAATTCTTTTTTTTTGAGAAATGTTTAATAACGTTTTTGATATTCCAAATTATAAAATGTTCTTAGATTTTTTGGTTAAAACTGTTCAATGATTTTAATATATTTTAATAAAATATTTTTAGTGATAACATCTTACATTACGAAATAGATTGAATATTGTAGTAATTTGCAACATATATTAGCTTTCCTCTACCTAACAGAGATAATTTGTGTAGCTTAAGGAGGTGTTATTGGTTTATATATTTTGATTGATTTAGAAATCCATATAGTATTTATAAATCCAAGTAAAATATACAAATCCGGAGGTTTTTCCTCGGATTTGAGTCTTTGTATTTTTAACTAAAAAATCTAAACAAATCCATTCAAATCCATTATTAAATCAAATATATTAGTAAATCCGTACAATTGAATAACACTTAATTTGATATAGAATTTATTAATCATTAAACCAATAACACATGATTTTAATACAGATTTGAAAATCATAGAACCAATAACACTAGATTTANTAAAAAAAAAAAAAAAAAAAGAGTCTAAAGATTTGCTTACACCTTTCTGTCTGAAAATATTTTAAGGGTTTCTCATTACACATACAATTTATTCGTCCATGAATTAGCATCGGTACATCGATCAACTTCTTTTAGTATTAATTATATTATCGTTTCTTGAATTTTTTTCTTAGATCCATTGCTTTTATTTTAACTTATTTCCTCGACTTTTCGTGCAGTTGGAAAGTCTGACTTTGCTCAAGGCATTTAATGAGTTTTTCTTCCTTTCTACTTCTGTCGCATGTCCAACAGCAAAAAGACACTCAACATATAAAGGTCAAACGACACACAAAAAGTCGGCGATATTTGGTTGATTTTTTTTGTTGAAGAGTATAACCCCTAAAGGCTCGTATCAAATTGAACAAAAGATCTCCACTCCATCTCTCTCCCCTCTCGTTTTCAGTATGGAAACATATATTATTTTAAATTTTGATATTTCTTTGGGTTCAAGTGAAAACGCGAGAGATATTAATATTTTTGTAGATATTGATGTTACGAGCAGGGTCACTTGGCAGTGATTTATCACAGTCAAACCAGACTATGGAATCACCCAGCTTTGTTTCCCCAATGCTGATATGTGTTATATTTGAAATTCCTTTTTAACTTGGTTACACAATTTTTGATATTACTCTTTTTTCCAAATCTTCTCACAAGTGATACCTTGGAATTTTTATACGATTATTATAATTTATTATATGCATATTAATTGCAACAAAGAAAAAATAATATAATTTGATAAATATCATGATGACTACAAAAACTCTACAACATTTTTGAAGAGTGTGTTATACACTTATTATACTTACATGTAAACGCATATACTAATCATTAAGTAGAAGAAGTTGAAGTAGTTTAGTGTGAATGCTTGGCAAGTAAGATTGTGTTTGGTCATTTACCAACACTCTTTGACCAACCATAAATTTAATCTTGGCTTAGCATTTTCCTCTTCAATACTAGTACTTTTTATGTTTATATATATATATTTATTTATTTATATATACATACCCCCCTTAATTAAGACTCAACAGAACATGGTCCGATTTCTCACTTCTTCGAGAAAAAATAATATATACTGGTCACTTTTTTGGCGGTTTATTTGATATTCTCATTATTCTATATAAAACTTTAATATTATTTAATTTGTGATCAATTACATAATAGTACATTTTTATTGGCTGAATTAATTTTGTTTAATAATATTTCATATGATCAAGATAAATTAGATAAAATTACACCTTATCAACTAAAAATAAAACAGAGAGAATATACCAGGCTATAAAACACTTGCAAGCATAATACACCGTAAAATAAATCTTAATTAAAGTATTAACTAACTTTCATCCACCTCATTTGACCAGCATGCATGATCATATAAATCGTTAGAGATTTGTATGTGGGTGAGCTGTAAATATTTTTATCTGATGGTTCATGAGAAACATGAATATTTAACGTTGATCATATAAATCGGCAGAGATATGTACGTGGGTGAGTTATATATATATACCTGATGGTTCATGATAGGCCCGGGCATTCAGGTACCTTTTCGGATATATATACTATCCATTCGGGTATCGGTTTTTTTTATTTAAAAAAATGGTCTTATTCAGGTATTATAAAAAACCGGGTCGGGTTCGAGTCGGATCCTCCCGGATCCGGATGGGTTCGGGTTTTATCCGAAGTAGCCAAACTATTCGATTCGATTCAAGTATTTTATATCCAATTACTCAAACTTATCCAAATAACTTAAAACCCAAAAATACTCAATTTATATATCGAATTGGTTATTTTTTGTCTAAAATAACCATATACATAATGTTATTTGAGTATTTTAATCCAAAACATCTATTTTATCTATAAATATCTAAAGTAACTAATATATTTGATTTATAATTTTAATTTTAGGTATTAATACTATTATAAATATAATTTAAAATAATATTGTATATATTTATTTATATGTTTGGATATATTCGGATATTCGTTTGGCTCTTGGTACGGGTCAAGTTCGGTTTTGGTTTTTCGGGTTTTAGAAAAATGGTCTCATTCAGATATTTAGGCAGGATCCGACCCGTGTACTCTATTTTCCGGGTCAGGTAAATACTTCGGATATGGATATTATGCCCAACCAGTTCATGAGAAACATGGATACTTAATGTGCATGTGCATATAATATTATATTAATGTTACCAGTAGGATGCTTAGTATAAAGAGAAGGTGGTGAAACTGATGAACATGGCCATTAAATTAAGCACTGAACTATTAGTTGCGCACTTGCCCATAAACCCAAATACTACTCCTTTTTATTATCTTAAATAAATTATACTCCTACTGTATACATTTCTCTCTCTAACACTAGTCACTTCTGTACGTTTTGGTACTCTTTAACAAATTAAATGGCTCGTGTAGAAATAATTTCATTTCCAACTAGGTCAATCCAACAACCAATTTAAATTTAATACGACCGTCCTTGATGAATTATAATTCAAGTGTCTATATTTATATGGACCGACAAAATCAATAACCTAAAGTGTTGACTGCATGCCAATGCTATGCTATGTATCCAGTCAAATAATTCATGGTACAATTAAACTGGTGTTTGTGATATATTTAAAGGGCCAAATATTTTTGATGACAAGTAGAGAGGCGCATCAAACTTTTTCGCAAGTCGAGATTTTAAACAATCAATTTATCTATCTATAATAATAAAGTCGAAGAGAATCTCTCTACAATGCGCCACATCATCCTTCCTATCTCCATTTTGCGACACGTGTCGAACAAATAGAGAGTTTTTTTTTCTTCCAATTCATAGAGTTTTTTTTTCTTTGGTGTTTCTGGCTCGTGGATTAGCTGGATTTTCTGATTATTTATTGGGATTTTCTATTTATTTATTGGCCCATACTTTAATATATGCGGCCCGTTTGTGTTTAGAGTTAGGTGTGCCATCTTCAGCTGATCGACGCCGTCACCTTCCATCGTCCCCGACTGCATTTTCATGTAACGTCTTCGCTTTCACTTAAAATCAAGGTTTAATTCAGTCATCAAGCTTCATCCCACCTTTCTTCCCACTCTATCTCATTTATTCTCATTAACAAGCGGCGTTTGTAACAGATCCAAGACTGAGCTATAAATAAGTGTTTTGGAGCGATGAAGATATGCACCATTGAGATATCTCATAGCTTAAGCAATCCGACGGACGCCTTCAGATATGTCGTCTTCCTATGTTCTTCTCGCCAACTTGAGCGCAGACTGATGCTCAAACACGGCGGAGGTGCGTCTTCTGAGGTTCTTGGAACATAATTTCCATTTTTTCTTGCATTAATCAATGGCTTCGTACAAACATAAGTTAACCGGTATGTAGGGAAAGTAATCTATGATTCCTGATTACACAAAATTAATATGGGGTTTGTTATGTTTAAATTTCAGTTTAATTTATGTATTGCTTTTTACAATTGTTTAAATTTTAATACAAAATAATTTTTTTTTTAATAATTTATCCCCAAAAGTATATATTTTTCATTCCCACCATTACTTTTTCATAACAATAACAAAAAAAAACAAAAACATTTTAAACTAAAACAAAGCTAAATGTCTAAACTTAAACTTCAAATGTTGAGGCTATAACATACAATTCACCATTTCCTTCCAATATATCTTCACTACTAAACCTAATAGACATTATCTCCACTACTAAACCTAATACACATTATTCACCATTTCGACCATGAATCTCATATACATTACAAAAAAAACAAAATATACAAAACATAATTGTAAAATAAAAGTCGCACAATCAAAAAAAAATACATAGAACGAACTTAACATCATCGTGTATAGCAAAATGTTGGCTGCTGATTTCATGAAAAACTATGCACCAATACTAGCCTCCATAGTAAAAAAATGTGCAACATAAACAAAATCTTTATAAACACAATAAACAACCGCTCCGCACGTAGCGCGGACAAACCACTAGTATATATAATAATAAGGAATGCCACCTCATCTTTCCTATCTCCATATTGCACCACGTGTCGAGCAGAGACAACTTCTTCTTTACTCTTTTGCTTCGTACACGCGGTTCTTCTCCGTTTTTTCTTCGCGCAATTTTATTTTGCCTAAATAAATCTATGTTATTTTAACTGTCTTGAATAATTAGCAAAACATATATGAAAAAGTACATATCACAGATATAAAAGGACCAATAAAATAAAATATATTCATAATCGTGTATTGAAAAGTACCAAAACAAAAGTTAAGCTCACAAAATACCTTTTAAATTACATTCAAACAATTCCCTTTAATCTTTCTCGCAGTCCCATGAAAAAAATTAATATCTCATATTTACAGATAACCACAACTCAAAAAATGACAAAACGGTATATATATCCACTACAAGAAAACAGCAAGGATTCTGAGGAAAAAAATCGTCGGAATTTCGTCGGAATATCGTTATTCCGACGACATACCGACGAAACAAGTCCTCGGAAATAATTCCTCGGAATTTCTTCTTTCCTCGGAAATCCCTTGGAATTTTCCGACGAAATTCCGAGGAAACAAATTTCCGAGGAAATTCCGAGGATCACTAGTTTGTCGGAAATCTCCTCGGAATATACCGAGGGAGAACTTCGTCGGGATATTTCCTCGGAAGTTCATCTATCGATGCGTTTTTGGACATATATACATCGATCGATAGGAATATACCGAGGGATTCCGAGGAACATGTCCCTCGGTATATTCCAAGGAACCGGTTCCTCGGAATATTCCGAGGAACAGGTCCCTCGGTATATTCCGAACGTTTT
>NC_027749.1:52534988-52550950 GCF_000695525.1 Brassica oleracea var. oleracea
TTCCTCGGAATTTCCTCGGAATATTCCGACGGATTGATATTTCCTCGGAATTCCGTCGGTATATTCCGAGAAAATTCCGAGGAAACCCAATTTTGTGTTTCCGGAATTTCCTCGGAAATTCCTCGGGATATTCCGAGGATTTCATTTTCCGTCGGAATGTCCGTCATAATACCGCTGTTTTCTTGTAGTGATCTACCACTCATCCCCTGCAAAAACAAAACAAAAATATTCCACTACAACCATGAATTATATAAAATTCATGAAAAGCTTAGCCATGTCTCAATTAGTTATAAAACAACACTCCCTACACAAACTGTACAATAAAGAGCACAAGTGTCTTTGGTTAGCTAAACCATATACTATAAAAGTCTCTTCAAAATAAACACAATATGAAAATAATACATAGTTTCGATAAAAAAATAAACTGTAAAACGTTAAAAAAAAGAGTCAATTCAACACAAACAAATAACTCCAAAAAATTTAACACCCATAAATAAATGATTTTTAAAACCAAAGTTAGAAAAAGACAATAAATTCATCTTTTTAACCTCACCCTATATAATACATTTTTACAATACCTTATGCTCCCACAGATACTCCAAGAATGAGTAACCAACCACTTATATCTCATCAGCTCTCACATCAAACAAGTTGTTCAGGTGAAAAATCCAAGCAAATACTACAAGTCTACGTCCACAGATCCAACACACAACAATCCATCATTGATTTTCAGCTACCATCTATCATCGACGGCCAAAGTAATTTTAATGACTTAATAACTGAGAGCATGTAATACATGTTAACATACTATGACATTCATTACCTCGATTCAACATTCTTCATTGAAGAAACTATCCAATACGTGAAGAATGAAGTAAGAAATAATGAAGTAAGAGATGACATCAATATCTTAGCTAATGATATTTAAGTTACTCTAACTATCAGAGACTATAACCAAAACGCAACATCAAGACTAGACGTTGATATGATCATCACCGATCTAGAGGGTGCTAATAGGCCTCCAACTACGGACGAGGAAAATGATATATGCATTGTATGCTTCGGAAATTACAATGATGGAAACAATCTTTGCTCTCTTACTTGCAACCATAATTTCCATTTTGCTTGCATTGATCAATGGCTTCGTACACAAAAAGTTGTCTGGTATGTAGAGAAAGTAATCTATGATGCCAGCTTAATTAAAAAAATTAAAAAGGGTTTATTGGATCCTAATTCTAATATCATTTATATACTATTCTCTACTTTGATTTTAATTTAAAAAAAAAATATATGAATAATGTGTGCTCATTAATTTATATTTTTCTTTTTCACCATTGCTTTCTCATTAAAAAAAAACAACAACAACTGACACTTTTATACAACATTCTATAGCTTAAAATATGGCTACATCAACTAATACAAATTACACCAAAAACAATCGCTCCGCTCGTAATGCAGAAACACCGCTAGTTAGTAATAAAAGTTACCACGTCACTGTCAATGTCATCCTCAGCATCTGATCCTGTTGCCTTGCCTCACACCGTCTTTCCAGCTCCGTTCCGTTTGGCAGTCAGTGTCTACGCCGTGAGGTAGCGGCATAATGGCAGAGACCAGTATTGGGCTCATTGTCTGTATGTTACTTTTATGCAATGTAAAATATCATGTTATATATAGATAGTGTTTTTGTTTCTTTCTTTTTTGGAACACAACATATAGATAATGCTTTATAATGTTACAAACTTGCAAGACATGACACACAAAGCAAACTGACGTCAGAATAGTTGAAGCAAGTTGAGGTTATGCTCTGCTTCCTCTTCAGTGATTATCAAATTCTTCATTTTCGGTTTGAATCCTACCCATAAAAACACAGTACCTTCGTCGCATTTCACCTCCAGATTCTCTAGATTCTTCACTGAATCTGGCAATTCACATCGATAACAATCTCTCATGGAAATTTTCTTTAACTTCTGCAATTTTCCAATCTCCAGAGGCAACCTCTTTAGTTGGAAACATCCAGAAACATCTAGAAACCGCAAATTGCTTAGTATCTTGATCGTTTCAGGAAGCTCAAATAAACTACTACAAGAAACCACCCTCAGCATTTCAAGGTTCCTCAAGTTGCCTATAGCTTCAAAGAGTGTGCGAAGCTTGTTACAGTTTGTGATGCTAAGCTTCTTTTAATGATACAACTTGAGAGACCCAATTTGGTAACTCAACAAGGTTGTAACAATAATCTATTTCGATTTCTTGCAAACTCTGTAGTAGAGTTTCAGAACCATCAAACTCTGACTCGTTAAGAGGCTCATCGAAATGACACAACCAAAGAGATAGCTTCTCGAGATTATTGAGCTCAAGTTTGGGAATGTCATGCAAAGTGATTGAACCTTTCTCGAATCTGATTCGTCTCAGGTAAGGTAATGAGCTGAGACACGATAAATTGGTCAGCTTTGTAGGTTCAAGACCGTGATTCATGATCATCACGACTTTCAGTTTCTTCATTGTAGCATTGAAGTTTGGTAATGCATAGTTCGATGAACAGAGATTAAGAACTAAAACTTCAACGTCGGGACAATGCATTTCAACCCAACACGATGTAAATGAATCATCTGTAACCAAAAGAAGAAGAAAAGAAAAAGAAAGAAAAGATCAATCACATCAAGTTATAGAATATTATTGTTAAAGAGTGTGTAACAACAAAGTAAAGAAACAATCGTATTACCAGTAGATATAGACAATAGAGAAGCGTTCAAAACTATAGGCTGTTTTAGATTTAAACACCAATTTGGAAACTTGTTCTCTTGTATATCCATGTTTAATCTTTTCCTTTGGAGGATCGAAACCGACTCCTTTTCACATTGATGCATTGCAAACTCTCTAGAGACGTTGTCTTGTTTCACCAATAACTCATTGTAGAAACAATCTCCATACTCATTTTTCCTGATACTAAAGCATATATAAAAAAAAATGATAACTGATAAAAAGAAACTTTTCAAAGACAAACAATTAATAACAGGCAGAATCTGTTTTGGATATTGGACCTAGTTTTCAACATATATAGCAAGATCAAGAATTGGTAGATGAATAGAAAGTAACATACCCAAGAGGAAGAAGTTTAAGGAGATTGTGGGAGGCAAGATCTTGGAGGTGATTCCTGCAGATGATATCCTCTTTACTGTATAATCCTGACCATAAGTCGATTATTGTGGAAGCAATGATCTTCTGGTCTTTAAGAAACGAGCCCATGTCTATGAAACACTCTCTAAGATTGTTGTTCGAGGCATCAAAATTTTCGATCGAATCCATGAGAAATTTTACTGCCGTTTTCTATTCAGTGTGGCTCTTTATTTCTTTTTGTAACTGAATTATCGACATTTATAACGAAATGGTCCCAAAATAGAGTTTTAGTAAATGATAACTTGAGACCCACGGTAAAGTCAGAAGTGTCATTGAAGGCAAACGAAGGGTCAAAAACGTTTATTAGACCATTGACGAGGTAAATTAAAAGGTATGAAGCTTAGACGTCAATAGAAAAATTCAACAAGAAAATTGAAACTAAGAACTTGTAGTGTGAAAGTTATTCTATTTATTAATAAAAACAGAAGCATACAACATTTCTTCTATTTACCTTGGGACCATCTTGAATAACAAGACACATACAAACATTAAAACATATGAAGTAAGTTCAGATTATGCTCTATTTCCTCCACATGAACTCTCAAGCTTCTCATTTTCGGCTTCAACCTTTCCCACAAGACCAACCCAGTTTCTTCATCGCATTTCACCTCCAGGCCCTCTAGACTCCTCACTGAGTCCGGCAGCTCGCATCTCCAACATTTCCTCATCGACATCTTCTTCAGCTTCTGCAGCTTCCCAATCTCTAGAGGCAACTTTCTCAGTCCTAAGCAATGCGAAATATCCAGAAACTGCAATTGCCCGAGTCTCTCCACCGTTTCAGGCAGCTCAGAGAGATTAATACAAGAACTCAGCCTCAACACTTGTAGACTACTCAAGTTTCCTATAGCCTCAGGAAGTAGAGAGAGCTTGTTACAGTTCGTGATGCTAAGTGTCTTCAACGAAACAACTTCACAGACCCAATACGGCAACTCATCAAGATCGTAGCAATAGTCTATGTCGATCTCCTGTAAACTAGGAAGAGCTCTAGAGACATCTATTGTTTCATCTTCAATGTCGTAGAAAACCTCACCGAAGCTACACATAACCAAAGACAACTTCTTCAGACTGACGAGCAGCAAGTGGAGAATGTCCAGCGAAGTGACTGAAACTTTCTCCAGTCTGATCCGTTTCAGGTTTGGTAATAAGCTGAGGCACGAGAATCTGGTCAGTCTTGTTGGATAAGAACCGTGGTTTGTGATTATCAGAACCTTTAGCTTCTTCATTCCAGAAATGAAGCTCGGTAATGCAAAGTTTTGTGAAGAGATGTTGAGAATCAAAGTCTCGACATTGGGACATTCCATTTCAATCCAATTCGATGAGAACAAATCATCTGTCATAACCAAAAAGAGAGCAGAAAAAATCATATTTCAAGAAACAACAGAGAGAGAGATTAATATAAACCACTTACCTGTAGAGATAGACAAGAGAGAGGCATTGATGATAATAGGTTCCATTTGATTCAAACACCAGTCTGGAAATTGAGCCTCTCTTATCTCCAAATTTAATCTTTTTCTTTCCAAGAATGCTTCTAATCCGCTTTGATGGATAGCCAGCTCCCTGAGGATATCATGTTGAGTGACTAAATACTCATTGTAGAAACCCTCTTCCTGCTCATTTCTGCTGATGAAAACCAAATAAGTAAGTAAGTTCATCCAATGGTAGATGGGAAGAGAGAAACAACAACATACCCGAGAGGAACAAGTTTAAGTAGATTCTGGGAGGCAAGGTCTTCAAGGTACTTCATGCACACGGTACTGCTACTACTCCTACTTTTACAGTATAGTTCCATCCATATGTCAATTAGGACAGAAGCGCGTATCTTTTGGTCCTCAAGAAAGCAGCCCATGTCCATGAAACACTTCTGAAGAGTGGGTTCCAAGGCATTGAAGCTAGGCTGGAGACATTCAAGCACAGTAGGCTGAGGAGGACTATCAAGAACTGTTTCCCCTTGAGACCAGCTTTCCACCTGCCCTTTCCATGTATTTAGAGATCTTCCATTGAGTGAACGGCCAATTACTTCAATTACGATTGGGAATCCATTGCAACGTTTCAATATCTGCCAATAGCAAGACAAAAGTGAAGCTATATAAGTAATCACATTTCTAATCTACATATATTGAAACTAATTACCTTTTTGAGAAGATGTTCGTACTCATCTGGAGAGGCGTTGTTACGCGGTGATGCCCATTGAACGAGAAGGGCTCTTGCATTTTCATATTCCAAAGGTTTCAGATAATAAGTGGGGCCAAAGCTCTGAAACTCAGACCTAGAAGTCACCAAAACTTTATAGTTACCCAGAATGCTAATACGGAACTTCTCAAGGAAAGAATCAGCTCCCTGCCAGACATCATCCAACACCAGCAGTACAGGACCGTCTTCAATGAGTTTCTCCAGCAGTTTTCTCAAGGCAACGGCTGCTTGAGTATCGTTCTCAAACGTTTGGGGAGCGTGACCGTTGTACTGGAGTAGATTCTGTACAATGGTCCTGAAGTTAGGAGTACTTGAGACAACATTAAACAAGATATGCTTGAAATGCCCTGCCAAAAATGGAAACAACACGTAGAGATATGATTAGAAACAAATATAACAACTTAAAATGGAAACTTTTTTTAAGATAGGCATATACTTTTGACGTGTGCATTGTTGCAAAGGTGAGTAACGAGGGTGGTCTTGCCGCACCCGGGAGGAGCAGAGACCACGAGAGTATCCACATTAGGATTGTCAATGAATCTCTTGTTAAGAT
This sequence comes from Brassica oleracea var. oleracea, assembly GCF_000695525.1. Lineage (NCBI taxonomy): Eukaryota > Viridiplantae > Streptophyta > Magnoliopsida > Brassicales > Brassicaceae > Brassica > Brassica oleracea. The sequence continues at coordinate 52,540,906 of NC_027749.1, forward strand.
CCATCAAAGGCCAGTCCAACCCAACGGGGGAGGGGGACTTATCAAGCTTTGGAACAGAGCAAAGATGATCCGTAAAAAAAGGCAGTGCAGGAGCAACACTCAAGCTGTCCATTCTCTTACCCAAACCCTCCACCACAAGGGACAGATCCAACTGGTCCCTAAACTGAAGAAGCTGGAGATCGATGCCACAGAACTTGACCATAGCTTTATTGATCCTCTCGATTTTTCTGGCGTATTTGGGTTTATTGTAAAACCGGACGCTCTGAAACTTGTGAATCAGTAGATGAGCTTGTTCGATGGTATCCCTGAGTTCATGTAGCTCTCCGGAACTGTGGTCTAGCTTGTCTCGCAGGGAATCGATCTTTTGGGTCAAGGGAAGCAATCTGGTCATCGTGGAGACGAGATCCTTGGACAGGGGTTTGAATGATTTGTACTTCTTTGCCTCGGCGATGGCAAGTTTCAGAGCCTCCGAGACCAAAGCTCCCCCGAAAGAACCTGATGCCAAGTCAGCCACAGCGTTCATTTCATTCTTCTTAAAACGATCTGAAAAGGTTTTATGCTCTGAGATTTTCCAAAACGACGATAAAGATAACAGAGAGAGACGAGAGACGAGAGACGAGAGACGAGAAGAAAGAAAGGGCTTAAGCTTAATCGCAAATCTAATGCCGTCGTCGTCGTTGACTTTTGGCAAATCCGTTTCTTCCTACTACTTGCCGCGCAATTACCTCAGCAATATTTCACATGTGTTAAAAGATAAGATAATGCTTATCCATTTTGGGATATTTGCGTAACTATTAAAATAATAATTACTTCACTAGAGAGAGTAAAATTAGCCGACTTACCTTCTCTATAAATATCATCTTGGCCTCATCAAATTAAATAGATGGACAAGAGTTCACTAAGTTTAGTTTCTCTTTTTTTCGTAGATCACTTCATACACAATAATATATATTCAACACATAAGCTGAGACCAAAAGTCTTCTCCTCTCTCTCGTACACATCGAACTTCTCTCGCTCTTTAATATATATAGTTCATCTTTATATTTTTGCAACACGTTATCAGCACGAAGCTCTGACCAACTGAGGTTTATCAATCCCAAAATTTTTAAACCAATCGAGGTAATGTTTAAATTTATGTGTTTCAATATACTTAATTTATTTAAATTTTATTATTGTTCCGGAGTGAGAGACTAGGTCTTCTCCGTTTATTTTCGGAATAATAGGCGTTGCCTTTCCCGACTGATCGTTATGGTAGACTATGCATTCGTGATCAGAGAAACACGTGGTAGGCGTTGCCTCCGTGAATGAAAAAAAAATAAAGGTCAAAAATGGCAGACTAAGTTTCCTCGGACCTTGAAATAAGTAAAAGTCAAAATGGTAGACCATGTCTCCTCGGGCTTTGAAAAATGATCAATATGGTAGTCTAAGACTCCTCGGATCATGTGGTAGGCTAAGCCTCCAATTTTATTTATGCTATTTAAATTTATGCAATTTAAATTTATGCATTTAGTTTCTGCATTTAAATTATGCATTTCAATTTCTGTCTTTATATATTATTATTCTATGAATTCGGTTATCATATCAAATTTGACAAAGCTCAAAATAAATGCCCTTGATATTACGGGAAATAGTTATATAACCTGGGCAGTGGATGCAAAGATGCACCTGAGAGAAAATGAGCTTTGAGAAATCATCAATAAATTAAAACTATATCGGATAAGAAAAAGATAAAGCCATGATAATTTACACCAGTTTAATGATGGTTTATAAGATGAGTATCATGAGAAAGATCTAGAAGATCTTTGAATAATCAAATCCTTGAAAGAAAGGAATCACCAAATTGTTGGAGTTGATGCACACGGTACTACTTTTAAGGAGGTTTTGAGAAGCAAGGTCATTGAGGTAGTTCATGCACACGGTGCAGCTTTTACCATATAGTTTCCACCCATAAGTCAATTATTATGGAAGCGCGTATCTTCTGGTCCTCGAGAAATGAACCCATGTCCATGAAACACTCTTTGAGAGTGGGTTTCAAGGTATTGAAGCTAGGCTGCAGACATTCCAGCACATCAGAACTATCAATAATTGGTTCCCCTTCATACCAGCTTTCGACTTTGCCTTTCCATAAAAATAGATCTAGTCCTTTAAGGGAACAGCCGACTACTTCAATCACGATTCGGAATCCACTGCAACGTTTCAATATCTGCAATGCAATCCCTCGCCATGTCCAAAAAGAGAGAGAGAAAAAGATGAATTTTAGTGTTTCCAGAGACAGGACAATCAAAGCTTAAACCGTGAAGGTAGAAGGTAATACCTTGTTGAGAAGATCTTCAAACTCATTTGAATTTGTGTAAGGAGGCAGTGGCGATGAGAACTGAATGAGAAGGTTCTTGGCATCTTTAGGTAGCAAAGGTTTCAGATGGTAAGTAGGACCAAAACTTGGAAACTCCTAGAAGTGACTAAAATCTTGTAAGTCAAATCTTAAATTTCTAAAGTAACGATTCTGCTCCATCCCACACATCATCCAACACCAACAATATACCACCATTTCCTTTAAAGGTTCTCTAGCAAATTTCCAAAGGCACTAGCTGCTTGAGAGTCGTTGGCAAATGTAAGGTCTTTGTACTCGTTGCTCGGGAGTAAATGCTGAACCATGAGCTCAAGTTAAGGGTACTTGAGATATCCCAATAGAAGACATGCTCGACGAACTTTCCTGCCAATTGAAACAAAGAGTGTGTGAAGAAATTCTCAGGTGAAAGAGAAAGACACTTTAAAATGTAGTCAGAATACCTTTGATGTCTTGGTCGTGGCAAAGCTTAGTAACGAGCGTGGTCTTCCCGCACCCGGGAGGAGCGCAAACCACAAGAGAAGCAAGGGAATCATCATCAAGGAGCTTCTTCTAACGAAATCCTTCACAGGCTTTGGAACAGAACAAAGAGCCGTAGAAACGGACGACGGCGGAGGAACAATCAAGCTATCCACTCTCTTGCTTAAACCGTCAACCTTATCATTGAGGTTCTCCAGGTACCGGTACTGAAGAAGCTGTAGGTCCATCTGGCAGAACTTGAACATATCCTTATTGATTCCCTTAATCTTTCTTGAGAGCGTAAGTTTCTCGTAAAACCAGACGTCCGTTGACACTTATCAACCACTTTCCTAGCTCTTTGGATGGTTTCCTTGAGATCCCCAAAATCAAAGTCTGCGTTCCCTTGGATCGTATCGATCTGCTCCGTAAGAGGAATCATTATCTTCATGGTTGATGCGAGTTCTTCAAACAAGAGTTTGAAATCTATCACCGTCTTAGCCTCTTTGATCAAACCTTTCAGAACCTCAGAGACCAAAGCTCCCCCAAGACAATCGCTCATTCTTTCTTTCTTTCTTTTAAGCGAAAACACAGGGAAAAAGTTAATATCTATAATATTGTCGATAGATTCTGACAGGTTTTAAAGAACCCCCACAGGGAGAGATCATCGTCGGAGGCGTCGAGGAGAGAGAGAGACGAGGAGAGATCATCGTCGATTTCGTCGAGGAGATCGAGAGATACGAGGAGAGATCGTCGATTGATCACGGAGGCGTCGAGGAGATCGAGAGAGACGAGGAGAGATCATCGTCGATTGATCACGGAAGCGTCGAGGGGAGATCGGTTTCGTTGAGAGAAAAGACGAGATCGGCAGAGTCGTCGAGAGAGAAACACAAGAGACTTGTGTTTCGTGAGAGAGAGAGAGAAAGGAACGCGGAGTGATGAGAGAACCACACGTGTCCAATAAGACGTGCTTTTTCAAACGCTTAATTAAGCATCGATTCTTCTATAATTACTTCATTTTTTTTTAAATCCAAAAATTATTAAGCACCCTCATTAAGCACCTGGGTTAATGGTGCTCTTAAGATCTAAAGCTTCTGCTCAATGGTAAGCAATCTCCTTTTGTTCTTGTCCACTGGTCCCATTCTTTCTTCCTCCCACTTGCCGCGCAATTACTTCGAAACTGCCTCTCTTATTTTTGAGTTGTTTACACAGTGGGTCACATTCTGAGTTTGTCTTACATTCAGAGACACATTCAACATTTGAGGCACTTTTCCTTGGCACTTGTTATTTGATCGGACAATAATACCCCTGATAAGAGCTTTGTTATTAATTTCAACCTCATTTACTTATTTGTTTTTATCTCAAATATTAATAAATATAAATAAATAAATTTGATGTAATAAATTTTAACTTTTCACCCTCTACATTTCGACATCCATTTATATATACTTTAGAAATTTAAAAATAAAAACATAGAAAATGATTTTATAATTAAAATATTGTAGATAGTATTGGATGGATAAGCCATCCACGAAAAAATAATATAAATGAATGAATTGTGGACAAAGAAAATGTGGACATAATTTAAAAAAAAAGTGAGGATTATATTTCATCAAATACATGAATTTATAGTTTGTGTTAAAGGTAAGAAAGATAATCTTCTTTGTGGAAAGAATCTCCTCGGTTGAAGCCACCCACTAGTTCCCAGAGATTTGTTCAACCATCCACGCATAACCCATCCACGCTCCAGCTATCCACACACCACTTATCCACGCAACCCCCATCCACACGCTATCCGTCCACATCTTTTGCAGATCTGGATTCTGAAATCGTAACTTTGCAGATCTGGATTTTGAAATCTACAACAACACTAAGAAACCAACAAAACGAGAATCGATTAAAAAGATTTAAAAGATCAGACAAATTCGGAGAATCTAGGATTTAGAAGATGAGAAGTTCAAACTACCTTCTTCTTTTTCTACATCTTTTCATTTTTTTACAAGTTGTAGTCTCTCGGTTTGCCTTTTTTTCCTTTTGTGTTAGAGAGAAAAAAAAAGAGGTGATAGAATCATTGGAAGATGAAATTTGAATAAAGTCACGTTGAAAGAACGAAAGAGACAAAAGAAAAAATAAAAAAATGTTAATGTATATAATTTTTCGGTTAGGAAGTTTTTGGTCTTTTTAACACTAGAAAGTGCTTTACAAGCACAATGTGTCTTACAGTGTAATTGATAAGACAAAATGTGTCTCTACGTGTAAAAATTTCTTTATTTTTTTAGCAAAACTTTATAATTATTTGGGCCCATCAAACATGAAAAAGGATGTGTATTATTTTCTGCAAAAAAACAATTTTATTAATAAATATTAGAGATTACAAAATCAATATTCAGAATTTACAAAAGAAATAACAAATCATCACAGATACAAGACAGTAAAGAGAGACATCGCATGTGACTCTGTCCATTATAGTGAGAGCTTCCACATATTTTCCGAATACGGCCAGCCCTTGACTCTTGTGGTTTGTTTCACTTTATTAATCTTTAATAATTAGTGATTAAGAGACGACAAGTTAAAAATAATCAAAATTAGTGGTTGATGTTAAGCAATGATGCTTAATCAACTACCCTTCCCCCCCCACATGCTTCCTACTTTCTCTTGATAAACCTCCCGACACATCTTTATTCTGTTTAAATACGATTTTTTATTGTCTTTTTTTGGTTGACTTGTTTCTTACATATTGTTCACAGAGTCAACTATCAACTTTCACAATATTTACACACTTACAGTTTAGCTTGACTGTACGTAAGTGAACGTAATCAGGGGCGGAGCCATTCTGTTAAACTTGAGATTGTTGGCTGTAAACCATCTTTTTGATCAACTAATTCATCTTATTTGATCATTGAGAAATTACCTTGACTGTACGTAACTTTTTGTCACAAATTAGCTTTCAGTAAATTAGCTATCAATGAAGAAAATGACTAAACAGACTGTTATTAATGAGTAAAAATATATTTATATCATCGGGTTAACTAATCTAGATTTAATGTTTAAAGTTAAGAAGTTGAATTTTGAGAATAGGATTTCAAATTTTAAAAAATAAAAAATTAAAATTAAAATTTTCAAAATAAAAATAGACTATTTTGATTATTTTTCTTATTGAGGGCTATTTTTGTTATTTTCAAAATAACTCTCCGTATCTCTTTATCAAAATAAAAATAGACTATTTTGTTTATTTTCAAAATAAAAATAGACTATTTTGATTATTTTATTTAATGAAATAAACCCTCAACTTTAATTATGTTACATATGTTACCTTCCGTCAAAATAACCATGACGAAAGATGATATATGTTAACGGTTTATAAGTTCAGGGTTTATAATGTTGAAAACTTAGTTGAAGGATTTTCTTCCGATTCAAAAGTGGTTGAAGGATTTTATCATTAAAATTCATTAAATATTTTAGAACCTTTATTATTTTTTATGCATTATTTAAAATTGATTTATGAGCTTTTGAAAATAATTTATAAATCCTTATACATTGCTTTAATATAAAATTAATGTATCTAAATTAATAGTTTTCAACACTACTTAAAACTTAATATAATTTAGAAATATTAAGTCTTAAGTAGTGTCGAGGATAATTTATCCATGAAATCAATCTTCCTATTTAAAGTAATATGCTAGTCTTCTTTTCTTATTGTCACGATTTCAGACTTTTGGCTCATACTTTCCTCCTATCCCCGACAAATAATGCATTATTATTGTTATTCTTCTTGATTTCTGAACCAATATGTTGTATTTTTGTTTTATTGATCCATAAAATAATATCTTTGATCTATTATTGTTTATTTATTGTATTACTTCATGTTTTGTAGTATTACTTTATGTTTCTGTAGTATCACGTATAAAATTATATTATTTTATTCTAACAAGTAGCGGGAATGGTAAAAGCTTATAAAATCATTGTGAAACCTTATTAACTATTTGTAAAAGTATTAAAATATTTATGAACTTTTTTAAATTGGTTATAAGATTGACAAAGTAATGTGTAAAAATTTATAAATTAGTTTTAATAGCTTATAAATCAATTAAAGACATTGCATAAATGATAATAAAGATTATAAAACATTAAATGACTTTTAGTGATAAAATCTTCACCTATTTTTAAACTGGAATAAAATCTCTCAACTAAGTTTTCAACATAATAAACCTTCAACTTATAAACTGTTTAATATATGTCACCTTCCGTCATGATTTTTTAGATGGAGTAATATACGTTAACGGAACTAAAGTTGAAGATTTATTTCGTAAGATTTTTAGTTGAGAATTTTGTTTTTAACGATTCATCTTAGTTGAGGAATTTAATTACTAAAAACTCTTTCATTAATACAACAGTTTTATCCCAAACACAGCTCTGGTCTCACGGTTGCATGGAGTCCATGCATGGACCTCTGATCCTCCAATTCATAAATTTATAATGAACATATATACATTCTTTTAAAAATCTGTTTTACTTTTCTATATTTCATTTCTTGGGCCGGTAAATAACATTTTATATTTCTATAAATTAATGATAAAGAAAAGTAGCAATTTTCACAAAATAAGCCTTTTCTCAAAAAAAAAATCACAAAATATAATGTTATATATAATCGATCAGTCCGTAGATCGTGAAACATATTTCCCAGCCGCGAGATTTAAAAACTTGAAATGAATAAATAATAATACAAAAAATATGTTTAATCAGATTTTCACCTTTCAAGAAGGCAGATTACCGTAATGATTAATACTAAATAGACAGTTTTTTTTGTCAACAATACTAAATAGACAGGTACTCCTCTTTTCTTTCACAAATGTCATTATCATATGGGAAAATTTGGATAAATACATTTACGTGAGATTTTATTTTGAAAACTATAATTTCATTTATCTTTTTTTGAAAACTACACTTTGATTTAAGTTAAATGACTAAATTACCCAATCTAAATAAATATTTTTATTTTACAGATTGTTTTTTGCTTTTAATAACACTCCTAAATCTGTGTATAATATCTTATTATACGATATCTTACATTTATTTTGATGAAAAAACTTAAAAATTGACGTTTTTCCATTTTCCCTATCTCCTCATTTCTCTATGGGTCTCCATTTATTTGTATCATCTTCTTCTTCCTCTAGTTCTCCATTTTTGTAGGGCTTATATGTTTGTGTTATTTTGTCACCAATATTCTTAGGTGTAATTTGATTTTGTATATTCTCGTCGTCTAATCTCGTAGACATCGGCTTTGTATAGCCAACATCTACGGCTGCAGTAGTTTCGTCATATGATTTCTTATCATGTTAAGATTAGTATTACATCTTTTAAAAGAAGACTTGAATAAGGTTTCTATATAGCCTTTTGGTTTTCTTTTGATTCAGAAAACATCAAAAGTAGTATCATTTATACAGTACGATAATCTTTGTATATTGTTTGATGTGTCTCATGAGTGATAGATCTTCTACATTCCAATTTTGTCCCACAGACATCAAAGTAAGTTTCCAAAACATGTTTTGAATGCTCAAGACACACACTTTAGGCTTGGAAAGTTTAGATCAGTTTACTGAGATCATCATACATAAACAATTGGGATACATTTCTTCTGAAATTGACATAATGAAGCAAGCACATACATCCACTAATTCAAAAATTGACATACTTCGATGCTGCGGTGATAGATTTTTTTTTCTCGGTACTGCAAAGATCTACGAGGATACATGAAATCAGAAAAATTGTATTATAAACATAAACAATAATAATAGTAATATTGAATTTGTAATTTAGTAGTAATTAGAATACATAATTCTTTTATTCAAATTTGGATAAAAATGGCTTATCACATTTTAAAAAATGTACTTTTAAAAACTTGAAAATATAAGTATATTATTCAAATTTTAAACTATAAATAGAGTATTTTTCAAATTATCCCCATATCATATTGAGTTACAAAAAAAAATGTCATTATCATATTGCAGAAACTAGAACATGAACACGAAGGAAACAGAAACAGAGCGAATTTAGTCACTAATCAGCGGCGATAAATTAGGACATCAAATTTACGCAAAGTTTATCTTCAGTACTCATTTTCTTTCTGGTTCACTTTTATATTTTTAATTTAATTTCATTTACCTTTTTATGGAATCGTTACCGGAATATTTTTACTAACCTTTGGCTGGAAGCAATAATCATAACTAAAACGCGTGAAGCCATTCAATTCCGTTTGCACCGCGTTATCCACTGTCCTTTATTCACATTGACAACTTTATTGTGATTTTATTTTCCTCAAAAATGTAAATTAATTTTAAACCAAACAACGTATAGTACAATTTTAATGTGAAAGTTACCTGAGTAGAGAATAGATTTAACTAGAAGGGTGTCCGCGCTTCGCGCGGGATATTATTTTATTGTTGTTAGATATGATTTTTTGGATGATGTAATTAAGTGGTCAGTCTTATTTGTAAAGAGAATTATTTGATGTTTTATTGTGTTATATAGTATTAGATAATATGTTAATATATTATGTGTTTGTTTTTCAATAATGTGTTGCTGTGTGTATAATAGTACTTGTGTGGTGAAGTGAGCTTCTAATGAAAATTATATTGAATTTTAATAACTTTGCATTTAGGCATTTGTTAATTTTAAGATTGATGGTTTTAGCGTTAGAATTGTATTTTAATTTGTCACATTTTTGAACATTACTCTTTTAAATTTTTTTTGGCCATTCTCCATATTTTGACCTTGAGCCGTCCCCATCTATGTAATTCGCTTACCTTTCCGGTGTGTGGCGCATCTCGCCATCACTGAGAAAAGACTCACCTTTTTGTTCTTGTTTTTCCTCACATTCATCTCTTGTGATATTATCTGGCATTTGTTATAGATTATGCTTACGAATTTCCAATTGTGCGGTTGTTTTTCACTGTGTTGTAGGTTGTTTTGGTCAATATTGGTCCGCTTCTTTTTTAGATTTTGGCTAATTTTACTAATTTTAGGAACTANNAACTACATCTCGTTGGGTTGGGTCAGAGTTCAGTTGTCTTTGATGTTGTCTTCCTCTCGTTGACTTGCCGTCGATAGTCTCTGCTCGTCTTGGTTTTCAAGATCTGATTGTTGGTGATCTGACTTCTATGCTCTTTTTCATAGTTCGAGGATGGCTCCACGGTTTGATGATTTTGTTTCGTCTCCTTTTCTATCTTTGTTCTCTCATCTTGT
>NC_027749.1:52551001-52551472 GCF_000695525.1 Brassica oleracea var. oleracea
GGAGTTAGTCTTTGGAGCTTTGGTCTCTTCTACTTAGAGCTTTGTGGTTCTTCGCTGGCATGAACGTCTTGTATGTGCTTGTTTAGTTTGTAAGGTGCTTCTTACCTTTTAGCTGGTGGTTGTGATTCCGGTGCTTGAGGCATGTGTCTTCTTGTTTCGTGGTGACTCTGGTCTCCTGATGATTATTCTTTCTCTGACCTTTTTGGGGTTTTTGGATTTTTTGGGTTGGTGCTTGATCACACTCCTTTGAGCTCGGGAGAATGCTTTGTCTTATATTTTACTTCACCTGTTCCAAAATAGATGATGTTTTAGAAAGTTTATGATGTTTCAAAATACATGATGTCTTGGTGGTATATCTATATTAATTTTAGTGTTGTTGAAAACTATGTGATCAATTATGTTTTATACTTTTTTTTTATTATTGGTTGAATTAGTTTTTATTTATATTTTTAATGATATTTTCTAATTAGA
>NC_027749.1:52551565-52561550 GCF_000695525.1 Brassica oleracea var. oleracea
TATCCATGATATTATTGGTAAGATGAGGTAAGTTAGTTTTCTTTGTTGATCTTTTTCCAGCTCCAGACTTTTATTGAGTTAGTGTTACTATAGTATTTAGCTTTTTTCTTTTGGTTGTGGAAGTTGTAGGGTTAGATTATGTGTTGTATTATAGTTTTTTCTTATTAGTTTGGTTATTTGTGGAAGTTGTAGGGCAGTTCTGAGCGAAGTGATCTATCTTATCACATCGGTAACACTCAACCTTTGATGCGTCTCTCTCTTGCCTATAATATCTGTTTTGTTGATATCCAAATCTACCACGACCTCTTCCTCGATATCCATACTGACCGCCTCTTCCCGAATCATACCTCTCCTGTTGTGATTGGGAGTTGTGATTGGGAGTCTGCATACATAAGTTTATCTTGGCTTTGCCCGTCGTGCTTCTCTTCTTCCTCATCATGAATCATCTCCTCATAAAATAATAGAAAATGGTAAAATAACAAAAATAATAGAAAATATTTAAAATTATTTATTAATTTTATATATAAAGATTTTTTATTCATCTTGAATTTTAGTGACCAATAAAATAAATTATCAAATTTTATACAAAGATTGTTAATATTAAAAGAGTAAATAATGCATAATTAGAAAGTACTTCGCTAAATTGCAATAATCTATAAGAAAAATGACTTAAAATGTAAAAAAAATATATATGAAAGACACATGTCATCAAACTCTCTTGCCACTTGTCTTAAGAAGAGAAAAAATTAACTTTATATATAAAGATATAAAGATATGTCGACAAACATTTAAAATTTAATAGAGGAAACATGTGTCTAAAAGTTAAATAGTGTAAAAATTGTTGAAGTTAATTGATGAATAGTTGAATTTAATTACTTTGACCAAACAAACAAATAAAATAAAGCGAAAACTCTCTCGAGATCTTCACTGTCATTGATTATTAGAACTACCTTTTGTATTAGAATTTTTAAATCTCATTTAATAATGTCACCCGCAACTCTCGCTATCTAATTGCATTTTTATAGACCAAAGTCCTCTACATTTCTCAATCCCATTTGAGGAGAAAGAGCCTTTGAGCTGTCTTCAGTCTCCTGTCAGTATCATTCTTCAAATGGCAAGAGGGAAAGCAACATCTTTGCTTCATATTCTCCTTCTTGGATCTTTGTTGATCAGTTTGGTGTCAGTGAAAGGAGAAAGCCCTTACAAGTTTTACACTTGGACAGTGACTTATGGCATTATCTCTCCTCTTGGTGTCCCTCAACAGGTACAAATGAGTACACAAAACAACAGTTTCTACTTATGGACATTCTGAGATCCATTTTTTGTTTGATGCTCTGACCCTTTTTAAAAAAAACTCTTGATTGATATATTTTTGTTTGTTTTAGGTGATTCTGATCAATGGTCAGTTTCCTGGTCCAAAGCTTGAAGTTGTGACTAATGACAACATCATCCTCAATCTCATCAACAAACTTGACCAACCTTTCCTCTTGACCTGGTAACCTCTTATACTATTTCTGATTGGATCATACTTAAATGGGTTTTTGATATTTCTTTTTCAATGTTTATTAGGAATGGAATAAAGCAGAGGAAGAACTCATGGCAAGATGGTGTACTGGGAACAAACTGTCCAATCCCACCGAACTCAAACTTCACTTACAAGTTCCAAACCAAAGATCAGATCGGAACTTACAACTACTTCCCTTCCACAGCCTTTCACAAAGCGGCCGGTGGATTCGGAGCTATCAACGTCTATGCAAGGCCTAGGATCCCAATCCCTTACCCTCTCCCAGTCTCAGACTTCACTCTACTCATCGGTGATTGGTTTAAAACCAACCACAAAACGCTCCAACAGCGTTTGGACTCTGGTGGGGTCCTTCCATTTCCAGACGGTATGCTCATAAACGGACAAACCCAAACTTCATTCACAGGCGACCAAGGTGAGTTTATAAAACCTCTCAGCTGTCTTAAAAAAAAAAAACTGTTTCTTGTCCTTTACGTCATGTGTCTTAAAATCTTTCAGGGAAGACTTACATGTTGAGAATCTCCAATGTTGGGTTATCGAGCACTTTCAATTTCAGAATCCAAGGACATAAGATGAAAGTAGTCGAAGTCGAAGGCTCTCACGTGATTCAAAACGATTATGAGTCTCTTGACGTTCACGTTGGCCAGTCTCTCTCTCTTCTTGTGACCTTAAACCAACCTCCTAAAGATTATTACATCGTTGCAAGCACCCGGTTCCTGAGAAGGAAGCTTAACTTTACTGGTCTGTTGCGCTATTCAAACTCCCGAGTCCCAGCTTCTGGTGCTCCTCCTCCTCTTCCTCCTGGAGAGCTTATTTGGTCCATGAGACAAGCCAGAACATTCAGGTGGAACTTAACGGCTAATGCAGCTAGGCCAAACCCTCAAGGATCATTCCACTATGGGAAAATCAAACCGACCAAGTCGTTTGTTTTCTCGAACTCAGCTCCTTTGATCAACGGGAAGCAACGCTATGCGGTCAACGGAGTCTCTTATGTGAACTCAGAGACGCCTGTGAAACTCGCTGACCACTTCAACATCGCAGGAGTGTTCAGCACGAATGCTATTCAGAGCTTCCCCTCTAACTCGCGTGTGACTGTTGCGACGTCGGTTGTTCAAGCATCTCTCCATGATTTTCTTGAAATTGTGTTTCAGAACAATGAGAAGTCAGTGCAGTCTTGGCACCTTGACGGTTATGACTTTTGGGTCGTTGGGTGAGTCTTCCTGTTTCCTCTTCTTCTTCTTGCATTGGTGCTTGTTGCTTTTTGACTCTCAAGTTAAGACAGAGTTTCTCCAACTGTTTTCTTTTGTTATGACACACGTAGATTTGGTTCTGGACAATGGACTCCTGCCAAGAGAAGACTTTACAATCTTGCTGATGCTCTTACAAGACACACAACTCAGGTAGAGCTGTCATAATTAAACCAAAACTTTGAGGTGTTTCCCATGTTGTTGATTGTGCATATATAAAAATGGGCAGGTGTACCCAAACGCTTGGACAACAATATTGGTGTCTTTGGACAATCAAGGGATGTGGAGTATGAGATCAGCTAGATGGGACAGACAATATCTGGGACAACAGTTTTATCTAAAAGTGTGGGATCCAGTGAAGAGTCTTGCCAATGAGTACAATCCTCCAGATAATCTTCTTCGCTGTGGCAAAGCTGTTGGAAGACACCTTTAGAGTGATCATTTTATACAAGTTTTTACTTCATCTGCTCTTTTTTTTATTATTTAAGTTGATCATGTGTTTGTTTGAGGGTTAATGGTTTTGTTATTTCTGGTCATGAGAGTATGGCTGGTTTTTTTACATTTGTAATGTGTTAAACACCGCAGGGAGGGAGAGAGAAGTTTAATGCCTTTTAAGTAGGTTGTTTCTTCAGATTGGAGGTTTAAAAATAAATAAATATTTTGTATAACTCCAGTCAACTTGTTTTTTCTTTATATAATCCAAATATCTTTCTGTATTACCAAAAAATCAACTGTAACTTTTGGGATAGATGCTACAATTCTCGCAAAAATGTTATATCTATATGCTCTGACACTGAACAATACCCACTGGGGATGATGCATTTTCTTCATGTTATAAGATTATTATGTATGATACCACAAGAACAGAAAGATAGTGTGCTATTTATAATATGTAAAGTGTTTTCAGACGGTTGACAACAAAACTAATGCAAATCATTTAAAACATCTTTTTTTTTTTTTGGTAATGGAAGATATACTAGCAATCAAACAACTTTCCAAGGAGAAAACTAAAACTAAAAATGGGTGTGTGTTAAGAAAAAAAACAGACATTTTTGAGAGATAGTGGGCCTAAAAAAGCCTAATAGAAGAGATGTCCATACCCAAAACAGAGCTTTGAAAAAGAAAGTTTGACTAGGGGATGAAGTCTAAGAGGGTTTGGTATATATAAATAAAAGGAAGCAGTTTCTTGTACGTTTGGACGATCATAAAACTCAATCGCTGCTTTGGATCGGAGAGTTTCAAAAATGAATTGCCAAGTTTGTCAGCTGAAGGAACTGGTATCAAAATCCTCCTCCCTCTTCTTCTTGTTATTTGCTAGAGAGAGATGAGTCTCGTGTTTCTATTTGGTTTCGTGCAGGAAGTGGAATCATTCGAGATACGAGAGGTTCTACGCTGTAAGTTTAGTTATAGGAGGAAGTAGGTAGGTTTTTGATTCATGTGCTCTCACTCAGTTAGCTGATTGGATGATCCTACTACTACTACTACGTACTACTGATCAAACCTCATCATGTTTTTAAGTTTTGAGATTATTCAGATGCCAGTTTTTAGAGGTCTCACTACAAGAAAACTGCTTGATACCGATGGACAAATCCGTCATAATCTCGTCGGGAAAGTAGCATACCGATGGAATACCGACGAAATATGTCCGTCGGTATCATCTCGTCGGTATACTGATATTCGTCGGCAATTCGTCGGCAAAATACCGACGAACACATATCGTCGGTAAATACCGACGAACATATTCCGTCGGTTTTTTTCTAAATTTTCCGACGAAACATATCCGTCGGTTTTTTCAGAAAATTCCGACGAATTCTCTTCGTCGGTATTTACCGACGATATGTGTTCGTCGGTATTTTGCCGACGAATTGCCGACGAATATCAGTATACCGACGAGATGATACCGACGGACATATTTCGTCGGTATTCCATCGGTATGCTACTTTCCCGACGAGATTATGACGGATTTGTCCATCGGTATCAAGCAGTTTTCTTGTAGTGAGACCTCTAAAAACTGGCATCTGAATAATCTCAAAACTTAAAAACATGATGAGGTTTGATCAGTAGTACGTAGTAGTAGTAGTAGGATCATCCAATCAGCTAACTGAGTGAGAGCACATGAATCAAAAACCTACCTACTTCCTCCTATAACTAAACTTACAGCGTAGAACCTCTCGTATCTCGAATGATTCCACTTCCTGCACGAAACCAAATAGAAACACGAGACTCATCTCTCTCTAGCAAATAACAAGAAGAAGAGGGAGGAGGATTTTGATACCAGTTCCTTCAGCTGACAAACTTGGCAATTCATTTTTGAAACTCTCCGATCCAAAGCAGCGATTGAGTTTTATGATCGTCCAAACGTACAAGAAACTGCTTCCTTTTATTTATATATACCAAACCCTCTTAGACTTCATCCCCTAGTCAAACTTTCTTTTTCAAAGCTCTGTTTTGGGTATGGACATCTCTTCTATTAGGCTTTTTTAGGCCCACTATCTCTCAAAAATGTCTGTTTTTTTTCTTAACACACACCCATTTTTAGTTTTAGTTTTCTCCTTGGAAAGTTGTTTGATTGCTAGTATATCTTCCATTACCAAAAAAAAAAAAAGATGTTTTAAATGATTTGCATTAGTTTTGTTGTCAACCGTCTGAAAACACTTTACATATTATAAATAGCACACTATCTTTCTGTTCTTGTGGTATCATACATAATAATCTTATAACATGAAGAAAATGCATCATCCCCAGTGGGTATTGTTCAGTGTCAGAGCATATAGATATAACATTTTTGCGAGAATTGTAGCATCTATCCCAAAAGTTACAGTTGATTTTTTGGTAATACAGAAAGATATTTGGATTATATAAAGAAAAAACAAGTTGACTGGAGTTATACAAAATATTTATTTATTTTTAAACCTCCAATCTGAAGAAACAACCTACTTAAAAGGCATTAAACTTCTCTCTCCCTCCCTGCGGTGTTTAACACATTACAAATGTAAAAAAACCAGCCATACTCTCATGACCAGAAATAACAAAACCATTAACCCTCAAACAAACACATGATCAACTTAAATAATAAAAAAAAGAGCAGATGAAGTAAAAACTTGTATAAAATGATCACTCTAAAGGTGTCTTCCAACAGCTTTGCCACAGCGAAGAAGATTATCTGGAGGATTGTACTCATTGGCAAGACTCTTCACTGGATCCCACACTTTTAGATAAAACTGTTGTCCCAGATATTGTCTGTCCCATCTAGCTGATCTCATACTCCACATCCCTTGATTGTCCAAAGACACCAATATTGTTGTCCAAGCGTTTGGGTACACCTGCCCATTTTTATATATGCACAATCAACAACATGGGAAACACCTCAAAGTTTTGGTTTAATTATGACAGCTCTACCTGAGTTGCGGCGAAAACGACGGAAAAACCGACGGAATTATGACCGAATTCTTTCATGGTCGGTATGCCGTCGGTATTTCGTCGGTAAGTGTCAATTTTTTGCAACGGTCATATATTTGTCAGTTTTTTGTCGGTTTTCTGTCGGGATCGTATGACGAAATACCGACGAATGTATTCTGTCAGGATTTTCCGACGCAGTTCCGACGAATTTACCGAAATATATTTCCGACAAGTTTTCGTCGGAATTCCGTTGGAAAATCCTGACAGATTTTTTTCGGTCGGTTTTTCCGTCAGTATTGTCCGTGTTTTCTTGTAGTGTCTGATCAGATCATATCTTTTTTTATTTATTTATTGATGGATGGATGGGCCGGGCAGGCATTCTACATACGATAGTCTTCCACAGAGCACTTGGTCTTATCCGCCCTAAAGATATTGATTTGGAGCTTTTTGACATCACTTACGTAACTCTCTGATCAATCATGCATGCTAGTTTAAGATATCATCGTACTTCATTCTTTTTTTTTTGAGATTAGTAGTATGCTTTGGTTGTTTTTGTTTTTTGACATTGTCAGGTACAATGTGGTGAAATAGAAGTGGAAAAAAAGATTGACGACAGGATTGAGCATTTCATTAGCTGGATTGAGAAACACCCCAACAAGAAGAAGACTCAGGTGTATATACTCTCATATTCCTTTTCTCTATTCTACTTCACAGCAAAGCCTGAACCTTATTACAGCATATAGGCTAATGGTGGCTTCTTGTCATCATATATATACTCTTGTCTTTTTTTTCATTAAAATTTAATTATCTCTTCTTGGCAAGTAGTTATGTGTATCGTTTTATAAAGCCAAAAGCAAACAGCCATGGTACGCTAGTAAAACTGATCATCGCTCCTTCTGGGAACGCTGGTACATCAATCTTAATGTGGATGTGGTTCTCCATCCCACTAAATCCCCAGTCGGAAACTCTAAGCTAGTTATGGACCTTGGTGGTACGTACGTGTATCATTTAATGAATATACTCTTTTTTTTTTCTTCTAAATTATCATAAAAGTGGAGGAGTGATTTGCCATGTTCTAAATAATATTTATCCAAATGACTCTACGTAGATGCGTCTGAGGCGAGAAGTTGTCGTAGGAAACAGCTTGAGCAATCCCTTCAACAAGTCTTGTTCCAAATCATTAAATTCGTTAATGACAAAAAGGATCATGTTCCTCCTCCTATCAACGACGATCGTGAAATCTATTGCCCTTTTGAGATCACTATCACAAGGTACACTGCTGTTTATAGAGGAAGAAAGGATTTTTACTTGCTGGCCTTGGCCTTGGCCTTGTATAAGATATATATGTACTGTTAAAGATGAGTCAAAAGTGTTGATTGAGTGGAACTAACTTTTTGGTTTCAGCGCCTCATCGGATTCAACCTTTGGGAAGGATATGTGGAAGAGGATACTACTCAACAGTGGCCATCCGATCCATCCATGATCAGTTGATGATGATTCACATATATATCTGTTTACTTTCTCCAATCAACTGACTTCTTTCCTAGCTACTTGCATTTCTTATGTATTAAGTAAACATATAAACGTTTTGCCTCTTCCTTGGGTTTGTGGGTTGTTGATGGGATCTCTTATCTCTATGTAAACGAATAAATAAGACGTAGAAAGTTGGGATTAACATTAGTGTCGTCAAATCAATCAAACAAACAGACAGACAGCCAAACGTTTCTCACTCTGATTTGTAGCGACGCTGAGAAAAATTGTAGTAACAGAACTTCCTGTTGGTTGACTCACAACGAGGGCAAGGAAGCTAATTTAGTTTCAGATTATTGTCCACACCGTACTTGTTATCTTTCCCAAAATTAAAAAATTATCATATGGACCTAAAGACATTGATGGCGTGACTAGATGTGCTACCAATTACTACTACAGTGATTACTTTTCCAATGCATTTAGGACCCTTTTTTTTGGGTGTGGGGGGGGGGGCGTTTCATACCTCTAAAATAATTCTCAAAACTGGATCTTGTCAAATAAAATCCCAATTAAATTTGTGTAAGTTAAACTAAATATTTTAGTTAAACCAACTTGATCATGGATTTTAGTTATGATGAAATTGTCTTATGATAACAAATATGATTATGTCCCAAACGTAAGAAGAGAGGGTTATAGTTGTAAATTGTGGTGCGGGAAAACGGTCACAAGAAACAGAATACATTCGTTTTGTGAAGAAACAGAATCAAGCGAAGCTTGTCGCCTCGGATAAAGAATGGATAAGGAGAGTAATAATTAGATAAGCATGCAGATCTTCACACCAACATTGTTAGATAGAGACATGTAAGAACTGAGAAGTGTGTTGTGTGTGTGAAGACGTGTCTACTGGTTCAGAGCCTTCCTTTCTCTGTACCCACTGGTCTAATTTGCTCACGCACTGACTGACACTCTCTTTTTATCCCAAATGACATGTGCGAACATTACATAAAATATTAGTTTAAGATATATTACATGGTAAATTTTTAAGATCTAACCACTCTTTATTGAATCACTGATTTATATATTTTGTCTGTTTGCAGAAAACCAAAAAATAATATACATCCACATAATCAATATAATTTTTTTCTTGAATGAATGTAAAATATATTCAATCAAAACTTCTATTAAAGTGCATATATTGTTGATTTGTAAATAAAATCAAACAAAACTCAAAGATCCGTAAGCACATATATAGATTTTGAAAAAAAAATCAAAAAATATAACAATATTGTTTTAATGCATAGTTGATTCATGCACTAATATACGATGATGATCAAAGAGGTTTGAAACCTTTATTGTCTCTGCGATTTTATAGTAGTTAGTCCATTGATTTAGAGAGTTTATGGAGTTTTACTAAATTAATTGACTAAAAAATTTGAACGATGTTCATGTACCATGAAAGAGAGTTTAACATAAATTAATAAAAAATTAGAATGTGGTTAGAAATTTTAAAACACTAAAGATTATAGGCTTCAGTATATAAAATATTTACCAAAAATTCAATATTTTCGTAGGGATCAACGCATAGATTTTGAGAAAAATTCAAAAAATATAATAATATTGCTTTAATGCATAGTAGCCTCATGTACTAATATATGATGACTGTTCATCCGCTTTTTTTCACCTGCAATAAATAGAAACGCTAATCAGTAACAATCTAAACTAAACTGAAAGAAATTACCTAATAGTGGGTTGTCTCCCACTCAACGTTTTGTTATAGTCATTTAGCTTGACTTTGGAGATATGATTTAGTCCGGATGAGGATGAGAACTCGCTCCAAAACAAGTCTCAGTTTCTACTCTCTGAAGCTTTATCATTCTTGTGTGAAAGCCTCCTCCATATACTCTTCTCCTTTGTCTATCATCTCAGCAATAAGGAGTACTCGAAGCTTTGCAAATAGCTTTGAGAAGCATCTGCTGCACACTCTGGATTTCCTGACACCATCTAAGAAGCGAGGAATCAATGATACCTAAGGAACGTCTTCGATCCTTTTTCTCTTCTTCCAATTCCTCATCTTCTTCCCCCTAGACTTGTCTGATCGCGTAGTGGTATCTCCATCCCTAAGATTTTCACATACATCGAACTTCTTCTGCTCTGATACGTGCCCACTGTCGATCGACGATGAAGTGGTAATGTCGATCGATGTTGAGGTCTTGTCGTCGATCGACGTTGAGGTCATACCCTCGATCGATGTTGAGGTGCTGGTGTTGTTCGATGTTGAGGTCGGATAACTAGTCTCATCTTCTTCTCCTTTGCTCGGCTCTCCAAATCCATGTTGTTCATCCCTTTT
>NC_027749.1:52561598-52562959 GCF_000695525.1 Brassica oleracea var. oleracea
GCCAAGAACCTGTCCCATTTATCATTTTTCTCCTTTTCTCGAGTTGCTTCAGCATCATCAAGAAATTTGTAAAGGAAGGCTCTTTCAATGTCATCCCAGCTGGTTAGAGATCCTGGTTGTAGTTGACTGAACCAGCTGAATGCATCCCCATAGATAGAATAGGAGAAGATCTTGCAGAGCATATGGTATTCAGACACTTCATTCTGCTCACTCCTTGACACGAGATCCTCCAGCTCTTCGATGTGGTTTCTGGGATCTTGATGAGGAAGACTCTGGAAGGGGTCTTGACCTAACCAATCATACCACTCTTGGCTCAAGTCAAAGTCATTCATCTCAGCAACAACAATCACATCAGGGATCACAGCACCCTGAGCATTAATCAATTGTCCTGCGCTGTTGCGAGTGTGACCTTCTTTGTCTCTTAACATCTCATTCTCATCGACCTTAAGTATGAGCACTTCGATCTTATCTGTCTCCCTGCAAGTGGTGTCGTTTTTCACCGGATGAACAGTGTCGATCGACGCTTGGATTTCTACGCTGCCAATCGCTGCTTGAAGGGTGTCGACTGCCCTCTTAGACTTATGGATCACGCGTTCCAAATCCAGTGGCTCTACTAGTAAGAGCCATATCCCTTTATTGCTCCTGGTACTCATATGGATGTACCTGAAACAGAAGAAAAATTTTTATCAGTTTTTTGAACAGTAGTAAAACCTAGACTAAATCTAACTTGACAAGATCTAATGGCAATCAAAGCTCCCCGGCAACGGCGCCAAATTTGATATCACTCAAATTACCCTAAGGAGTGATTTATACTCTCTCAAATAAGAGGTCGAGTTTTAGTACTTAGGGATCGAATCCACAGGGAGTTAGGACACACAAAAGATCTAATAGTTATACGATTAAGCTAGGCTAAATTATCTATCACTAGATCTAAGATCTCAGCTCTCGTAATGTTGATCTGTAGTAAGTGTCGATCGATATTCTATAGGAATATCGATCGATAGACCTTTCACAATATCGATCGATTAATCTATTGGATCATCGATCGATATCGCTTCTAGTAAGCTTTACGATATGGTTGAATATGTGTTCACTAAGGTTCCTAAATCAACTCTCGTATGTTTCTAGCATACCTAGCTCAATAGAATTCAGTTCAGAGAAAAGACCAAGCAATGGCATTGTGCCTAATGATTCTAAGATCAGGGTTCTAGTTCATGACTCTAGAACACAAGCAGTAAGAACAATCCTATGATGAATATCACAACTTAGCAGTTCTATATTTTGGGCTAATCCCTCATAACCTATCTGAACCCTAAACCTAATAGGTGGATCTATTCAGACATGAAGTTTGTCACAGAAAT
>NC_027749.1:52563011-52582947 GCF_000695525.1 Brassica oleracea var. oleracea
AAGGACTCTGAAGGAGTTCCTCCTTTCTCTCCTACTAAGAACAATGAATTAAAGAAAGCTTAGCCGTCAACAATGGCTTAGAAAGCACATAAATAGGGATTTAGGTCGTCAAAGGGTATTCTGGTAATTTGAGGTTGCTTCTGGGCTTCAGCGGTCATAAAATATGCTCAGCCCGCATTCTGGCATCCATATCGATCGATGTCAAGAGTTCTGCATCGATCGACATACGTTCCTCTTCTCGACAGCTTCCTCTCGCGAGGCAGACTGACCACTCCTCAATAAAACGGGCATAACTTCTGCTACATGATGCTGATTGACCTCAAACCGGTGGCATTGGAAAGATAACTCAAAGCTCCATCTTATGTCAAACGATGAGATCAATCTAATGGTGGGAAGGTCACACAATTCATAGCTAAACATCTGATACGTCTATGCAGTTCTGCATCTCAAAAGGCTCCAAAATCACCATATTTCTTGAGAACGTACCTGAACCTATAAACACTCTAAATATACTCTATATAGTAGTAATTAGTTATTAAAACACTTATAGACCATGGTTAAAAGTGGGTAAAATCCATGGTCTATCAATGTTGAATGTGGTTAGAAATTTCAAAACAACACTAAAAAGTTTAGACTTCAGTATATAAAGCGTTTAACGTAAAACTCATTATTTTGTATGGGTTTATACATATATTTTGAAAATAATCAAAAATATAAAAATAATTTTTTAATTCATAGTTGCATCTTAAACTAACATATGATGATGGTCAAAGAATCTTGGAATCTTTGTTATCTATGTTTCTTTAGAGAATATCGATTTTATAATGGTTAGTCTACTAATTTAGGGATTATATGAAGTTTTACTAGATTAATTGATAAAAAATTAGAAAGATGTCCATGTACCATAAAAGAGAGTTTAAAATACATTAATACAAATGTAGAATGTGGTTAGAAATTTTAAAACAATACTAAAAAGTATAAGCTTCATTATGTAGAGCGTTTAACGTAAAACTCAATATATTCATAGCGATTTATACATAGATTTGGATAAAAATTCAAAAAATACGACAATATTTATTAATGGATAGTTCATCCTACACTAATATATGATGATGTTCAAAGAGGTTTGAAACCTTTTTTGTCTCTGTTTCCCAAGATAATAGCGATTTTATAGTGGTTATTTTACTGATTTATGGAGTATTATGAAGTTTTGCTAAATTAATTGATAAAAATTTAGAATGATCCATATATCATGAAAGAGAGTTTAGCAAAATGTCATTAGAAAATTTAACACAACAATAAAAAGTATAATCTTCAGTATATGAAGCGTTTAACGTAAAACTCAATATTTCCGTACGGGTAAACATATAGATTTTGAGAAAATTCAAAAATATAAAAATATTGTTTTAATGCATAGTTTCTTCATGCACTAATATATGATGATGGTCAAAAAGGTTTGAAACCTTTGTTGTCTTCGTTTCTCTAGAGAATAGCGATTTTATAGTGGTTAGTCCACTAATTTAGGGAGTATATGAAATTTTACTAAATTAATTTTTAAAAAAAGTTGAACGTTGCTCTTGTACCATGAAAGAGAGTTTAACATACATTAATACAAATGTAAAATGTGATTATAAATTTTAAAACCACACTAAAGATTATAGGCTTCAGTATATAAAACATTTACCGAAATCTCAATATTTTCGTAGGGGTTAACACATAAATTTTGAAACAAATTCAAAAAAATATGAAAATATTGTTTTAATACATAGTTGCATCTTGTACCAACATACGATGATGTTCAAAGAGGTTTAGAGCCTTTGTCCTCTCCGTTTTTAAGAAAATAAAGATTTTATAGTGGTTATTCCACCAATTTAGGGAGTATTAAGAAATTTTACTAAATTAATTGATTAAAAAATTATAACGATTACCATATACCATGAAAGAGAACTAAACATAAATTAATACAAATGTTGAATGTGGTTAGAAATTTCAAAACAACACTAAAAAGTTTAGACTTCAGTATATAAAGCGTTTAACGTAAAACTCATTATTTCGTAAGGGTTTATACATATATTTTGAAAATAATCAAAAATATAAAAATAATTTTTTAATGCGTTGTTGCATCCTAAACTAAAATATGATGATGGTCAAAAGAAGCTTGGAATCTCTGTTGTCTATGTTTCTTTAGAGAATATCGATTTTATAATGGTTAGTCCACTAATTTAGGGATTATATGAAATTTTACTAAATTAATTGATAAAAAATTAGAACGATGTCCATGTACCATAATAGAGAGTTTAAAATACATTAATACAAATGTAGAATATGGTTAGAAATTTTAAAACAATACTAAAAAGTATAAGCTTCATTATCTTGAGCATTTAACGTAAAACTCAATATATACATATCGATTTATACATAGATTTGGATAAAAATTCAATAAATACGACAATATTTTTTTAATAGATAGTTCATCTTACACTAACATATGATGATGTTCAAAGAGGTTTGAAACCTTTGTTGTCTCTGTTTTCCAAGAGAATATCGATTTTATAGCGGTTATTCCATTGATTTAGAGAGTATTTTGAAGTTTTAATAAATTAATTGATAAAAAATTATAATGATCCCATATACCATGAAAAGAGTTTTACATACATTAATACAAATTTAATATGTCATTAGAAAATTAACACAAAAAAAAAAATATAAGCGTTTAACGTAAAACTCAATATTTTCGTAGAGGTAACCTTCAGGACTTCGAAAACTAAGAAGAGCCATGTATTCTTGATCCAAACCATACGCATAACCCTTTTTCAACGTATTTTTGATCCTTCCATTTGACTGCTAACATCTTTAATCTTATCAATTTATCCACACATTTGATCAAGACCTTTTGATCTCTTGATTGATCTCCATGTCTACGAGCATTTCGTTCCCTGCATAAACTATGCAATAAAGCTTGGAGAGTGTATCGAATGAGAAACTACTTCTAGAACCTCACTCCATTCTAGAGTAAAAGCTTCCTTCAATATCTCTCCTACTAGTTCTTTTTACACTTTTCCAGAGTGTCGACACTTGAAGAATAAGTGCTAATCAATATGATCAGTATATGATCTGTTATATATTACACGATATTTTTTTTGGAACATTTCATTGCATTAAATTAAATTGCATTACATAAATTCCTACTCTAATAATAATAACTGAAAATAGAAACCCATAAAGAACCCAATAGACATTAGTAGGGGGTGGGCATTCGGATACCCATTCAGGTTCGGTTCGGATCTATTCGGGTTTCGTATTTTCGGGTTTAAACATTGCAGTTCCAGTCGGGTATTTCTAAATTTCAGTTCGGGTTCGGTTTGAATCTTTCCGGATTCGGTTCGGGTTTTGATAACCAGTTTAAATTATTTTTAAATTTTAATATTCATTATATGCTTAAAAATTTTCAAAAGCTATAAAACAAAATAATATATATATATTATATAAATTTGTATAATGTATGTCAAAATACCTAAAATTAACATATAAATTGGTTTGATTTGAATATTTGGATAGAAAATCAATAGATATTTCAAGTATTTTGCTGTTTTGAATATATTTTAACTATTTTAGATATTTACTTTTAACTATTTTAGACATTTACTTTTGACTATTTATGTATATTTTCAAGTATTTTATACAACTTAAAAGTATCTTATATATTTTGGATGTTTTTAATAAACATTAAATCTAAAAATAAGTAATATTTAGGTATATAAATCTATTTCGGTTACATTCGGGTCAGGCTCAGTTTTGGTTCTTTAGATACCAAAATTTTGAACCCGTTCGGATATTTAATCAATTTTGGTTCGAGTTCGGTATTACTTTTTCGGATTTGGTTCGGTTCTTCGGATCCAGGTTTTTTTTTGCCCGGCCCTAGACCTTAGTTAGAAACTTGGAATCCAAACTCAAAAAGCAACAAGAGAGAATTTATGGGCCATGGCCCAAAATTAGAATCCCAGCGAGAAGAAAAGTTTGTGGCCCAGCCATAATCATTAATTAGGAGTAACGAGCAAAAGGGGTCGGAGCCTAGTTGATTCCTACCTAGGATCATTTTCTGACCTCATCGCGGAGTTCATCTTACGGATGAGCATGTCCGATTTCCACATGTATCATCAATATATTACACGACACTTCTCAAATCAAGAGACGAAAGCAGAAAAAATATTCACATATACCCAAATCATCAAAATACATATATATTATCTTACATCCTATTTTGTTTTGCATATGTCGTGAGGTGCACCGGCCGGGAAAGTTAGAGATGAGTACATTTAACATAGCACAAGAGACGTAGGTGCGAGGGAGTCAAAGAAATGCACCAGAATACCAAATAATCAACAAACCAACAAAAAAAAAAGAGTAAGAAAACCAATATATAAAACAAACTTATATAAAATCGGGATCTGTATTTCAACACCTACCCATTTTAAAAGCCTACTATTCTATAATTCAATAAAATAAAAAATCTTTATCAACCCACCTATTTGTTTGTCCCCATTCTTTCCCCAATCTTACTGCACTTTTACAAATTACTTAAATGGTACATCAACAATATCGTTTTAGTACATTCCTACCAAGCTTCCGTGTTCTAGATTTTGACTTTTGTTTGCATCTTGAATTTTTTTATAAAACATTTAATCGGTTCAAGCACTTACAAAAAAACACTTAATCGGTTCAGTTTTAGTTGGAACCTACTAGTACACTGACATACACGATGTCGCTAATTTGACAATATCTCGAATATTTATTTGTTCCTATTAATATATATATTCCATGTATTTGATATAAAATACTTCATATACATTGCATGAGGTGTCCGGACGCGTGTGTCGCGTTTACGGTGAATCTCAACGTGTGGACGGTCATGTATGTTTGGTTGACGCGCGTTTACGTTTGTGGGTCGATTGGGCTTTAGGCCCATTTGTTTCTGTTTTGTTATGTCCATCTTGTGGGCTTTTAGTGTTTTTTCTGTGTTTTGGGCTTCGGCCCAGCAATTTAATAAAAGATGGAAAAAAAAAAAAGTATTAACAATGAACGGTGCATCAACTTTATCCTGTTAGATAGAAGATGAGAATTTATCCAAGATGAATAAAGAGAGACAGAGGAGACGAAGAAGAAGAAAAATGCATTGAAGAAAAGATAATGTAATAAACACATAAAAAAATTCTCAAATTTTCTTCAATATTTCAAAGAGAAAACAAAAGAATTAAAAAGGTAAGATGATAGAAATGTGTCAGAAGAATACAGTGCACTTGCCCAAGAAGATATTATAAGAAAATGTCTATATAAATGTAATCTTAAGGATATTGTATTGATCAGAGACTCTCTGTGGTGATGTTTGGACGTTTGTGGGATATCTCACGTGGGACGATCTTTTTCTTATCAATAATCAGACAACAATGTAATTTTCTGTGGAGTTAGCATTTTATTTATTTACTACCTGTGTGAAAATAATTGGATTGAGTTAGTTTAATCATAAATATAAAATGGGTTGTTAGTGGAGCAAGGAGCATAAATGATGCTTGGGACAAGAACACAATTGTATTGCTACCTTGCGTTGGGAGGCAACCTATCTCAGTTTTGGTATCTTACCCAAGTATTTAAAAATAAAATAAGGAAATAAAATATGATATGATATTTGTTTCCAATAATTAACTTCTTATTGTAACATACGTAGTGCCCACTCTAAAACTATGCATTGTGCGAAACAATTGTATGTGTTTCAATGTACTTATAGAGAGTTAGAGATCTAAACAGAACAACAATTATTACAAATATACGAATCTGTATTTGTTTCTATACGCTTTCATAAACTATACCATAATTACTTACACCGCTACGATTAACATTTGGTTCCAAAATACGATTAATATCAACATACATTGAACCGAGAGACAGCTTGGCCACTACCATACAGAGATCAACCAATCATATTCATATCTTTAAGACATTTATATGCGTAATATGTCTGTGGTCCTTCATAAGTTTTTTAAGTCCTCCTTTGTTGCCACTGTGCTGTCACATAGATCTTTCGAGAGAGAAAAGGGAGAACAACAACAAAACGAAGGTCATGATAAAGTCCCAAACCTATGAAATAAATATTGTGAAAAGAATCCCTAGATGTAATAATCGTAATGGACCCGCTTTTTATCTTGAATTCCATAAGTTTTTTATCGAGTATATATTCCTTCAACTTTGAATTTCTAACTCTGAAATTATAACGATAGATGATACTTATGCTTTGATAAGTACCGCTTACTCTTTGTCGAAGATGAAACACGATCAAATGTATAACAAAATTAATTAAACCCCAAACAAGTCGAAAGTAAATCAGGATCGATTATGGTCGAAAAAGAGTATAAATGCGAGACGGGCTCGTTTATCGAATCGAACTTGCTATAGAAATTGCCAAGCATAAACAAGAAATAACAGTTGTTGTTCCCCCTTTTAGCTCACCAAATAAGATGATGCAGTTCATGATGTTTACAAAAGTTACATGCATGGTTTTTCTTAATTGAACATGCATGCATGATTGGTAAAAGATAAAAGAATAACGGAATCTTTGATATATATTTTCTTGATCTTGCTGATTACAAACGTTAGCTGTGTTTATATATTATACGTAAATTTAATGCGTTGTTGCATCCTAAACTAAAATATGATGATGGTCAAAAGAAGCTTGGAATCTCTGTTGTCTATGTTTCTTTAGAGAATATCGATTTTATAATGGTTAGTCCACTAATTTAGGGATTATATGAAATTTTACTAAATTAATTGATAAAAAATTAGAACGATGTCCATGTACCATAATAGAGAGTTTAAAATACATTAATACAAATGTAGAATATGGTTAGAAATTTTAAAACAATACTAAAAAGTATAAGCTTCATTATCTTGAGCATTTAACGTAAAACTCAATATATACATATCGATTTATACATAGATTTGGATAAAAATTCAATAAATACGACAATATTTTTTAATGGATAGTTCATCCTACACAAACATATGATGAAGTTCAAAGAGGTTTGGAACTTTTTTGGTCTCTGTTTTCCAAGATAATAGCGATTTTATAGTGGTTATTCTACTGATTTAGAGAGTATTATGAAGTTTTACTAAATTAATTGATAACAAATTAGAATGATCTCATATATCATGAAAGAGAGTTTAAGATACATTAATACAAATTTAAAATGTCATTAGAAAATTTAACACAACAATAAAAAGTATAAGTTTCAGTGTATAGAGGTTTTAACGTAAAACTCAATATTTTCGTAGGGGTAAGTAAACACATAGATTTTGAGAAAAATTCAAAAATACAACAATATTGTTTTAATACATAGTTGCCTCCTGCACTAACATATGATGATGTTCAAAGAGGTTTGAAACCTTTGTTGTGTTCGTTTTTCTAGAGAATATCGATTTTATAGTGGTTAGTCCACTGATTTAGGAAGTATATGAAGTTTTACTAAGTTAATTGATTAAAAATTTT
The DNA here is from genome assembly GCF_000695525.1 of Brassica oleracea var. oleracea. Taxonomy (NCBI): domain Eukaryota; kingdom Viridiplantae; phylum Streptophyta; class Magnoliopsida; order Brassicales; family Brassicaceae; genus Brassica; species Brassica oleracea. The sequence continues at coordinate 52,570,549 of NC_027749.1, forward strand.
GAACAATGCTCATGTACCATGAAAGATAATTTAGCATAAATTAATAAACATTTAGAATGTGGTTAGAAATTTTAAAACAACACTAAAGATTATAGGCTTCAATATATAAAGTATTAACCAAAAACTCAATATTTTCGTAGAGGTTAACACATAGATTTTGAGAAAAAAATCAAAAAATATAACAATATTGTTTTAATGCATATTTGCCTCATGTACTAATATATGATGCTGATCAAAGAGGTTTTTAACCTTTGTTATCTCCATTTATCTAGAGAATAACGATTTTATAACGATTAGTCAACTAATTTAAGGAGTATATGAAATTTTACTAAATTAATTTATAAAAAAAAATTGAACTGATGCTCATGTACCAAGAAAGAGAGTTTATCAAACATTAATACAAATATAGAATGTGGTTATAAATTTTAAAACAACACTAAAAATTTTAGACTTCAGTACATAGAGCATTTAATGTAAAACTCATTATTTCGTATGAGTTTATATATAGGTTTTGAAAATAATCAAAAATATAACAATAATTTTTAATACGTAGGTGCATCCTCAACTAACATATGATGATGATCAAAGAGGTTTGGAATCTTTGTTGTCTATGTTTCTTTAGAGAATGACGATTTTATAATTGTTAGTTCACTAATTTAGGGATTATACGAAGTTTTACTAGATTAATTGATAAAAATTAGAAAGATGCCATATACCATGAAAGTGAGTTAAAAAATACATTAATACAAATGTATAATGTGGTTAGAAATTTTAAAGCAACACTAAAGAATATAGGTTTTCAGTATATAAAGCATTTACCAAAAACTCAATGTTTTCGAAGGGGTTAACATTAATGGATAGTTCATCCTACACTAATATATGATGATGTTCAAAGAGGTTTGGAGCCTTTCTTGTCTCCGTTTTTGAAGAAAATATTGACTTTATAGTGGTTATTCCACTAATTTATGGAGTATTATGAAATTTTACTAAATTAATTGATAAAAAATTATAACGATTCCTATATACCATGAAAGAGAGCTAATCATACATTAATACAAATGTAGAATGTGGTTAGAAATTTTAAAACAACACTAAAGATTATAGGCTTCAGTATATAGAGCATTTAACGTAAAAACTAAATATTTTTCGTATATTAACACATAGATTTTGAGAAAAATTCAAAAAATATAACAATATTGCTTTAATGCATAGTTGTCTCATGTACTAATATATGATGATGATCAAAGAGGTTTGGAATCTTTGTTGTCTCCATTTCTCCAGAGATTATCGATTTTATAATGGTTGGTCCACTAATTTATGGAGTATATGAAATTTTGCTAAATTAATTTATAAACAAAGTTGAACGATGCTCATGTACCATGAAAGAGAGTTTAACATACATTAATACAAATGTAAAATGTGATTGGAAATTTGAAAATCACACTAAAGGTTATAGGCTTCAGTATATAAAGCATTTACCGAAAACTCAATATTTTCGTAGGGGTTAACACATAGATTTTGAGAAAATTTCAAAAACAAATATGACAATATTTTTTTAATGCATAGTTGCATCCTGTACTAACATTTGATGATGTTCAAAGAGGTTTGGAGCCTTTGTTGTCTCTGTTTTTCAAGAAAATAGTGACTTTATAGTGATTATTCCACCAATTTAGGGAGCATTTTGAAATTTTACTAAATTATTTGATTAAAAATTATAACTATTCCTATATACCATGAAAGAGAGCTAAACATACATTAATACAAATTTAGAATGTGGTTAGAAAATTTAAAATAACACTAAAAAGTTTAAATTTCAGTATATTGAGCGTTTAACGTAAAACTCAATATTTCTTACGGGTTTATACATAGATTTAAAAAAAAATCAAAAATATAACAATATTGGTTAATGGATTGTTGCATCCTATACTAACATATGATGATGGTCAAAGAGGCTTGAAATCTTTGTTGTCTATGTTTCTCTAGAGATAGCAATTTTATAATGGTTAGTCCACTAATTTAGGGATTATATGAAGTTTTACTAGATTAATTGATAAAAAAATTAGAAAGATTCTCATGTACCCTGAATAGAGTTTAAAATACAAATGTTGAAACAACACTAAAAAGTGTAAGCTTCATTATATAGAGTGTTTAACATAAAACTCAATATATTCATAGCGATACATAGATTTGGATAAATATTCAAAACATATGACAATATTTTTTTAATGGAGAGTTCATCCTACACTAACATTTGATGATTTTCAAAGAGGATTGAAACCTTTTTGGTCTCTGTTTTCCAAAATAATAGCGATTTTATAGTGGTTATTCTACTGATTTAGGGAGTATTATGAAGTTTTACTAAATTAATTGATAGTTGCCTCATGTACTAATATATGATGCTGATCAAAGAGGTTTGAAACCTTTGTTATCTTCATTTCTCTAGAGAATAGCGATTTTATAATGGTTAGTCCACTAATTTAGGGAGTATATGAAATATTACTAAATTAATTTATAAAAAAAATTGAATTGATGCTCATGTACCTAGAAAGAGAGTTTATCATACATTAATAAAAATATTGAATGTGGTTAGAAATTTTAAAACAACATTAAAAAGTTTAGACTTCAGTACATAGAGCGTTTAACGTAAAACTCATTATTTCGTATGGGTTTAAACATAGGTTTTGAAAATAATCAAAAATATAACAATAATTTTTAATACGTAGGTGCATCCTCAACTAACAAATGATGATGGTCAAAGAGGCTTGGAATGTTGTCTATGTTTCTTTAGAGAACAGTGATTTTATCATTGTTAGTCCACTAATTTAAGTATTATATGAAGTTTTACTAGATTAATTTATAAAATACGTTGAACGATGGACATGTACCATGAAAGAGAGTTTAGCATACATTAATACAAATGTAAAATATGATTAGAAATTTTAAAACCGCACTAAAGATTATAGGCTTCAGTATATAAAGCATTTACTGAAAACTCAATATTTTCGTAGGGGTTAACACAGAGATTTTGAGAAAATTTCAAAAAAAATATGACAATATTGTTTTAATGCATAGTTGCATCATATACTAACATATTTAGTATATGATGATGTTCAAAGAGGTTTGGAGCATTTGTCCTCTCCGTTTTAAAGAAAATTGTGATTTTATAGTGGTTATACCACCAATTTAGAGAGTATTATGAAATTTTACTAAATTAATTGATTAAAAAATTATAACGATTCTTATATACCATGAAATAGAGCTAAACTTACATTAATACAAATGTAGAATGTGGTTAAAAATTTCAAAACAACACTAAAAATTTTAAACTTCTGTATATAGAGCGTTTAACGTAAAACTCATTATTTCGTAAGGGTTTATACATATATTTTGAAAATAATCAAAAATATAAAAATAATTTTTTAATGCGTTGTTGCATCCTAAACTAAAATATGATGATGGTCAAAAGAAGCTTGGAATCTCTGTTGTCTATGTTTCTTTAGAGAATATAGATTTTATAATGGTTAGTCCACTAATTTAGGGATTATATGAAATTTTACTAAATTAATTGATAAAAAATTAGAACGATGTCCATGTACCATAATAGAGAGTTTAAAATACATTAATACGAATGTAGAATATGGTTAGCAATTTTAAAACAATACTAAAAAGTATAAGCTTCATTATCTTGAGCATTTAACGTAAAACTCAATATATACATATCAATTTATACATAGATTTGGATAAAAATTCAATAAATACGACAATATTTTTTTAATAGATAGTTCATCTTACACTAACATATGATGATGTTCAAAGAGGTTTGAAACCTTTGTTGTCTCTGTTTTCCAAGAGAATATCGATTTTATAGCGGTTATTCCATTGATTTAGAGAGTATTTTGAAGTTTTAATAAATTAATTGATAAAAAATTATAATGATCCCATATACCATGAAAAGAGTTTTACATACATTAATACAAATTTAATATGTCATTAGAAAATTAACACAAAAAAAAAAATATAAGCGTTTAACGTAAAACTCAATATTTTCGTAGAGGTAACCTTCAGGACTTCGAAAACTAAGAAGAGCCATGTATTCTTGATCCAAACCATACGCATAACCCTTTTTCAACGTATTTTTGATCCTTCCATTTGACTGCTAACATCTTTAATCTTATCAATTTATCCACACATTTGATCAAGACCTTTTGATCTCTTGATTGATCTCCATGTCTACGAGCATTTCGTTCCCTGCATAAACTATGCAATAAAGCTTGGAGAGTGTATCGAATGAGAAACTACTTCTAGAACCTCACTCCATTCTAGAGTAAAAGCTTCCTTCAATATCTCTCCTACTAGTTCTTTTTACACTTTTCCAGAGTGTCGACACTTGAAGAATAAGTGCTAATCAATATGATCAGTATATGATCTGTTATATATTACACGATATTTTTTTTGGAACATTTCATTGCATTAAATTAAATTGCATTACATAAATTCCTACTCTAATAATAATAACTGAAAATAGAAACCCATAAAGAACCCAATAGACATTAGTAGGGGGTGGGCATTCGGATACCCATTCAGGTTCGGTTCGGATCTATTCGGGTTTCGTATTTTCGGGTTTAAACATTGCAGTTCCAGTCGGGTATTTCTAAATTTCAGTTCGGGTTCGGTTTGAATCTTTCCGGATTCGGTTCGGGTTTTGATAACCAGTTTAAATTATTTTTAAATTTTAATATTCATTATATGCTTAAAAATTTTCAAAAGCTATAAAACAAAATAATATATATATATTATATAAATTTGTATAATGTATGTCAAAATACCTAAAATTAACATATAAATTGGTTTGATTTGAATATTTGGATAGAAAATCAATAGATATTTCAAGTATTTTGCTGTTTTGAATATATTTTAACTATTTTAGATATTTACTTTTAACTATTTTAGACATTTACTTTTGACTATTTATGTATATTTTCAAGTATTTTATACAACTTAAAAGTATCTTATATATTTTGGATGTTTTTAATAAACATTAAATCTAAAAATAAGTAATATTTAGGTATATAAATCTATTTCGGTTACATTCGGGTCAGGCTCAGTTTTGGTTCTTTAGATACCAAAATTTTGAACCCGTTCGGATATTTAATCAATTTTGGTTCGAGTTCGGTATTACTTTTTCGGATTTGGTTCGGTTCTTCGGATCCAGGTTTTTTTTTGCCCGGCCCTAGACCTTAGTTAGAAACTTGGAATCCAAACTCAAAAAGCAACAAGAGAGAATTTATGGGCCATGGCCCAAAATTAGAATCCCAGCGAGAAGAAAAGTTTGTGGCCCAGCCATAATCATTAATTAGGAGTAACGAGCAAAAGGGGTCGGAGCCTAGTTGATTCCTACCTAGGATCATTTTCTGACCTCATCGCGGAGTTCATCTTACGGATGAGCATGTCCGATTTCCACATGTATCATCAATATATTACACGACACTTCTCAAATCAAGAGACGAAAGCAGAAAAAATATTCACATATACCCAAATCATCAAAATACATATATATTATCTTACATCCTATTTTGTTTTGCATATGTCGTGAGGTGCACCGGCCGGGAAAGTTAGAGATGAGTACATTTAACATAGCACAAGAGACGTAGGTGCGAGGGAGTCAAAGAAATGCACCAGAATACCAAATAATCAACAAACCAACAAAAAAAAAAGAGTAAGAAAACCAATATATAAAACAAACTTATATAAAATCGGGATCTGTATTTCAACACCTACCCATTTTAAAAGCCTACTATTCTATAATTCAATAAAATAAAAAATCTTTATCAACCCACCTATTTGTTTGTCCCCATTCTTTCCCCAATCTTACTGCACTTTTACAAATTACTTAAATGGTACATCAACAATATCGTTTTAGTACATTCCTACCAAGCTTCCGTGTTCTAGATTTTGACTTTTGTTTGCATCTTGAATTTTTTTATAAAACATTTAATCGGTTCAAGCACTTACAAAAAAACACTTAATCGGTTCAGTTTTAGTTGGAACCTACTAGTACACTGACATACACGATGTCGCTAATTTGACAATATCTCGAATATTTATTTGTTCCTATTAATATATATATTCCATGTATTTGATATAAAATACTTCATATACATTGCATGAGGTGTCCGGACGCGTGTGTCGCGTTTACGGTGAATCTCAACGTGTGGACGGTCATGTATGTTTGGTTGACGCGCGTTTACGTTTGTGGGTCGATTGGGCTTTAGGCCCATTTGTTTCTGTTTTGTTATGTCCATCTTGTGGGCTTTTAGTGTTTTTTCTGTGTTTTGGGCTTCGGCCCAGCAATTTAATAAAAGATGGAAAAAAAAAAAAGTATTAACAATGAACGGTGCATCAACTTTATCCTGTTAGATAGAAGATGAGAATTTATCCAAGATGAATAAAGAGAGACAGAGGAGACGAAGAAGAAGAAAAATGCATTGAAGAAAAGATAATGTAATAAACACATAAAAAAATTCTCAAATTTTCTTCAATATTTCAAAGAGAAAACAAAAGAATTAAAAAGGTAAGATGATAGAAATGTGTCAGAAGAATACAGTGCACTTGCCCAAGAAGATATTATAAGAAAATGTCTATATAAATGTAATCTTAAGGATATTGTATTGATCAGAGACTCTCTGTGGTGATGTTTGGACGTTTGTGGGATATCTCACGTGGGACGATCTTTTTCTTATCAATAATCAGACAACAATGTAATTTTCTGTGGAGTTAGCATTTTATTTATTTACTACCTGTGTGAAAATAATTGGATTGAGTTAGTTTAATCATAAATATAAAATGGGTTGTTAGTGGAGCAAGGAGCATAAATGATGCTTGGGACAAGAACACAATTGTATTGCTACCTTGCGTTGGGAGGCAACCTATCTCAGTTTTGGTATCTTACCCAAGTATTTAAAAATAAAATAAGGAAATAAAATATGATATGATATTTGTTTCCAATAATTAACTTCTTATTGTAACATACGTAGTGCCCACTCTAAAACTATGCATTGTGCGAAACAATTGTATGTGTTTCAATGTACTTATAGAGAGTTAGAGATCTAAACAGAACAACAATTATTACAAATATACGAATCTGTATTTGTTTCTATACGCTTTCATAAACTATACCATAATTACTTACACCGCTACGATTAACATTTGGTTCCAAAATACGATTAATATCAACATACATTGAACCGAGAGACAGCTTGGCCACTACCATACAGAGATCAACCAATCATATTCATATCTTTAAGACATTTATATGCGTAATATGTCTGTGGTCCTTCATAAGTTTTTTAAGTCCTCCTTTGTTGCCACTGTGCTGTCACATAGATCTTTCGAGAGAGAAAAGGGAGAACAACAACAAAACGAAGGTCATGATAAAGTCCCAAACCTATGAAATAAATATTGTGAAAAGAATCCCTAGATGTAATAATCGTAATGGACCCGCTTTTTATCTTGAATTCCATAAGTTTTTTATCGAGTATATATTCCTTCAACTTTGAATTTCTAACTCTGAAATTATAACGATAGATGATACTTATGCTTTGATAAGTACCGCTTACTCTTTGTCGAAGATGAAACACGATCAAATGTATAACAAAATTAATTAAACCCCAAACAAGTCGAAAGTAAATCAGGATCGATTATGGTCGAAAAAGAGTATAAATGCGAGACGGGCTCGTTTATCGAATCGAACTTGCTATAGAAATTGCCAAGCATAAACAAGAAATAACAGTTGTTGTTCCCCCTTTTAGCTCACCAAATAAGATGATGCAGTTCATGATGTTTACAAAAGTTACATGCATGGTTTTTCTTAATTGAACATGCATGCATGATTGGTAAAAGATAAAAGAATAACGGAATCTTTGATATATATTTTCTTGATCTTGCTGATTACAAACGTTAGCTGTGTTTATATATTATACGTAAATGTTGAGAACAATTTCACAAGGATGAGTATTTATTGTTGTAGTGGTGTAGGGTAAAAGTTAAAAAGGGATATGTTGATTCTTGATTGAGAGAGTGCACTCAGTGGTGGCAGTGAAGCGTCATCATTTCGTAGGATTTTGCATACGTTGGTGTCGATATAAGAAGGTAAAACCAAGATCGAAGCACTTGGTTTGTCTGCTTGTTTTTATCTAATTATGGGGAAGAACCATCCACCAACGAAAAAATCATAATTATATTTAAATAAAAAACCAGCCTTAAATGTGATTTTGTACGAAAAGAAGCAGACAGATCTCGAAAGAACAGTGAGAGCTTGTGTGTGTGTATTTTTAGCGTGAGAACCATTTACTACTAGTATTTGCTAGTATTTTGCTTAAATCAATAGCACGTTTCTTGTTACTCTTCTTGTAGATTATTATTTCATCTAGTTCGTGACATATCAAGATTATGCGGTTGGTAAATAAAATTATCATATAGAGGACAAGTTATGAAAGAAAAATAAATATGACTGTTTTTTTCTCTATTTCCATTTGCAAATTGGTAATTTATTTGTTTGTTTTCCTCCTCAATGTTGGGAATGATATCGGCTTGTCAGATGGAGCAGATGGTGATTCTTTATTTTTCGATTTCATCGTAAATTCTTTGGTTAATAAGCCATCTGCGAGAAACAAAAATGAAAAACAAAAAGTTGACAATGTTAATAAACTGAAAATCAAGGAAAGTCAGTGGGGGTAAGCAACAAAAGTATTCAATAATATGTTAAATTCAACAAATAAAATACTCTCTCTATTTCATATTAGGTGTCGTTTTGGATCTGTGTACACGGATTAAAGATATAATTAATTTTATACATTTTCTATATAAAAATATAATTATCAATATATCTAACCATATTTCAACTAATAGAAAACTAAATTACTGAATAAAACTAATAAATTTTGTATTAAAAATCGAAAACAATATTTATTTTGCAAGGAAAAAAATTATCTACAACGACGCTTACTGAGAAAGAGAGAGAGGATTATGCGTTAACAATATAAAACAAAATTATTGAAGTCGTTCTCTGATCGGCTTTGAGAAGCGTGCCATACGATAGGACTCGATGTCAAGTGCGATCCGATTAATCATCATCCATTATTTTATAATATATTATAGTATATACTATATTGCTTTTACTATATTATTTTTGTTCGTCCACCATTTCTTATACATTTTCCCATTTTCTAACCAAAAGATTGTAATTAATTTATACATACTACATAGTAATATACAATTGATTACATATTAATTTATATTTAACCAGTGAATTTATTAGAAATAAAATACTGCTCCCTGGATTCTGACATATCTCATGTGGATGTGGGGGTTCTAACGATAGATATTATGGTGTGCTCTCTTCTATTTTAATTTCTTGGTTAGGAATCATTTTTGTTGGATCATAAAACAATATTGTTGATACAATACAGCAAAATCAGTGGATGATCAATAAAAAAAATAGAGTTTTCGCCAACAGTTGATAAGAGAAATAAGGTGGAATAAAGGTTTGGGTTGATTTACCAAAAAAAAAAGTTTTGGGTTGATGAAAATGCATATAATACGATCAATAATTGTGGAAAATGGAATTCCCGTTTGCTGTGTTGGTGGGAGCGGTTCATGCACCTTGTTCTGTCGCGTAATTAAAGCCAGACGATGTAAGACATGTGTCTGAGACAAATGATCCAGACGGTCTATATGAGATCTAAGATCTTATGGTCAATACCTGCGTGGATCGACGGTCATCATCGATCTTAGTAAATGTAACGATCTTTTATTACTCGTTACTTCTGCGTTTTTGTTTCTGCTTCCCAAGCAAGATAAGTCACGTAATAATTCTACTTATAGTAACTCCTACATGAACTGATGCACATACGCTTTTCCATAGCTTACGTCTCCACTAAACAAAATTTTGCGACCAACCCACTCGTTATATATAAATACATTATGATTTTCAAAAGTGTTATAAAGATTACAATTATGGTTTTGTTGTCCAGTTTTAAAATTTTGGATATTCTATAAAGGGTAATTGGAAAGTGATTTTGAGACAATTAACTATTTTTTAATTAGTTACAGAACCTGGAAATGATTACAGATTCAACCGAGTGATACTTTGGTATGTTCATCAAATATACAAAACCTGGAATGTAACCGTGGAATTTAATTAGTTAGTATTGATAAGAGTGACGGTCCCGAGAATATAGGAATTAAAGGAGAAGTTAGTTTAATAACCATTTTCGTAATATGTAGATTATGTAGTTTTAATATTTAAACACGTAATATTGATTTTAAATGCAGTTATATTTTAAGTTGGACTCAACTATTATCAATATGACATGTTTCTAATTTAATAGTATTGATAGTTAATTTGAATGCATTTGTGAAACTGGAATTTGCACTGAGACAATAAGACAAATTTGAATATTGAATGTATACACACATATATGTATATATAGACAAGTACACAGAAATTGAGAGTTGAAAATATGAAGAATTTCTTTATATTAAAATATATATATATAGTATAAGTTAAAAGAAGAGGATGGGCCACAAGTGGCTATATAAATCCTTCCACTTCTTCTGTAGTATTACTTGAGTTCTGATTGGGCAGTAGTACCATTGCCATTTCTTACCATCTCTTTCTCTCATCATCAATCATCAATCATCTAAAAGAAAGAAAAAAAGCCCTAAATTTCATTTTCTTGTAAGCTTTTCTTAGTTACTCTCCATTCCCATTTCAACAGCTTCCCCATCTCTATTTCTCCATGGATTCTGACATAATGAACATGATGCAACAAATGGAGAAGCTTCCTGAGTTCTGTAACACAAACCCCTCTTTCATCGACCACAACAACAACAATAACACTTACCCTTTTCTGTTCAACTCAAACCACAACCATCCTGACTCAATGACCTATGAACCCGGTTTCCGGTACGGTTCCGGATTACTCACAAACCCTTCTTCTCTCTCTCCCAACACAGCTTACTCTTCCGTTCTGCACGACAAAAGAAACAATAGCGCGAACATGGCAGCTATGCGAGAGATGATCTTTCGTATCGCCGTGATGCAACCGATACATATCGATCCCGAGGCTGTAAAGCCACCTAAGAGGAGGAACGTGAGGATCTCTAAAGATCCACAGAGTGTGGCTGCTCGGCACCGAAGGGAAAGGATAAGCGAGAGGATCCGTATTTTGCAACGGCTTGTTCCTGGTGGAACCAAGATGGATACGGCTTCCATGCTCGACGAAGCTATTCATTACGTGAAGTTTCTAAAGAAACAAGTGCAATCCCTGGAGGGGCAAGCCGTGGTTAACAGCGGGGGAGGAGGTAGGGTGTTGGTCGGCGGTGGTGGAGTCACGGGGGCGGTGAGTGGTGGTGGCGGCGGAGGAGTGGTTATGAAAGGGTGTGGAACAATGGGGACTCATCAGATGGTGGGCAATGCACAGATTCTTAGATGATGATTATTTTTAATTTTACTATTATTATATTGATGTTGAAGAAAGAAGAAAAAAAATGATTCTAGGGACGGTACAATTAATTTCAAATATAAAAAAATGGAACTATTAAGAGTCTTTTGACCTTATTCTTCCTGTTTTAGGCTATGTATGTGATGGTTCTAATGTCAGACTCTCCATGGTTTTGGAGTGGGTTGTAAATTAGAAACTACTATCAATATATCTTATCTTTGTTAATGAAATATTTTTAAGCATTAGTGATAGATGTTTTCAGCTTACAGGCTTGTGTGTGTGTGACCTTTTTGTTGTTGTCACACTAAATATATCATATGTATGTTTACTTATTAAACCTAAATGTTTATTTCAAGTTTGTCAAACTAAAAAGGGAACATTCCCAATCATCAGAGGTCCTTAATGTTTCCTTTTAGAATTTATTTATAGTTAACAGTGGATTCATGCTGGTGATTTGCAAATTTATCGACAAGGTTTTTTTTTTTTGACGTCGAAAGGTCATTCTTTTACTCAAGCTAGAAGTAGCATGGGTAACCAGACCGGAATAAAACACCCAATAAAAAGTAACTCTTTATGGAAAGATTTTGCAGTTTTAGCTAAAAAATCTGAAATCTGATTGTGCGCTCTTGGTACATGCGTGATGCTGAAGTCCGGGAAGCATATTTCAAGCGTCTCTATCCTCTCCAATTCCGTCGCAAAGCTTGGTCAAGCATGAGGTTCCTTTATCATTGCGATCAGGTCTTTACAGTCTGTCCCAAAGCTCTGACATGTCGAGTGTTGAAGCATATTCTTCATTGCCCATCGCAGTGCTTCTAGTTCCGAATGCAGGGCTGATTCGCGTCGAGTGATAATTTTGGTCCCCATAAGCTGTATGTTCCCCCCCCCCCCCCCCCCC